>NC_090222.1:25582500-25740000 GCF_024489055.1 Chanodichthys erythropterus | reverse complement strand
AAACATTCATTAATTAATGGACCAGTCTTCTGAGAGGAATAGAACACTCATGAACTTTTCCTGTTGATTGACAGGTGACTGGGCCAGTGAAAGAACTTCCTGTGGCTGTTCCACCCATCCTACACCGAGAGAACATACGTTCTGATAGTGAGTGGTCGTGTGTTTCAAAGCTTTTTGGAAAAACTGTTTAAGTTGTTTAGACATATTATTTATATTCTCTGTCTCTCTTACAAATATATCGTCTGTATATCGCTTACAGAGTTAAAGTGTGAATACTGCTTAAGATTTGCACCAGCCAACCAGTTCAGACGATCCAAGCGCTTCTGTTCCAAAACCTGTGCCAAGAGGTAAAACCAAAATCATCTCATATCATTGATTTATATTTTTTTTAAAAAATAAAATAAAAATAAAAAATATATAGAAAAAAATTAACTAATTATGAATAAACCTGAATTTGTGTATTGTTTTATCGCTGACTTCTGAACCTTTTGATTCAGGTACAATGTCAGCTGCAGTAACCACTACCGTGTTAGTAGGGGTCTTGAGGGTGCAGAACGGCCACCAGGGAGCCCTGCAGCGCAGGACGTTATTGCTAGACGCAGAGGTCCTCGCAGGAGCAGCTCTGAGATCGCCTGTGCTAAAATAGCAGGCAGGCATCTTCCTGTAAAGGTGAGATGATGGACATTGCAGTTTTGGGTCTGTACGATTTTTTTAATTTTTTTTTTAAAGAATTTGATACTTTTATTCAGCAAGTATATGTTGAATTGACCAAAAGTGACAGTAAAGACATTTAAAATTATACAAAAAGTTTTAAAAAATGCTGTTCTTTTGAATTTTCTATTCTTCAAAGAATCCTGAAATAAATGTATCAAGGTTTCCATAAAAATATTAAGCAGCACAACTGTTTTCAGCAATGATAAGAAATGTTTCTTGAACAATAAATTAGCATATTAGAATGATTTCGGAAATATCATGTGACACTTAACACTAGATTAATGATCAGTTTTGCCATCATAGGAATAAACTTTTTCAATTTTAAATGTAATATATTTAAAAATATACTAAAATACAAAAGATAAATTGAAATAATCTCTCACAATATTATTGTTTTTACAGTATTTTTGATCTAGTAAATGCATAAGAGGCAAGCATAAAAGATGTCTTTCAAAAAAGAAAAAAGAAAAATCTTACTGACCCCAAACTTTTGATTAGTAGTGTAGACATTTGTGCGAAGTAACCCAAAGGGAACTGAAATGAAACATTTATGCATTTTACATTTTACAGCTGCTTGGTTTTAAATACGTTTTTCTTTTTTGACATTTTATAACAAAGTATATAAATGTATGGCTTTTTCTATTTCGCAGTGTCGTTCAGAATCTAGTCGTTCCGAGGACATCTCCAGCTGTGAGGAAGAGGAAGACTTCTTCTCACTCTCTCCCAGCTCGTCCTTCTCGTGCCCGAGACCAACCCACTGTGGTCCTCAGTTGGATGACACGGCACCGAGTGACCTCCCAGTGGATGAGAACCACTTCTTATCTGGCAACCCTGCTCGCTGGAGTGTGGAGGAAGTGTGTCAGTTCATTTCTTCTCTTCAAGGTCAGTGTTCTGATGCCACACGTGATGTGTGCTTTGTTTTCTCCTATATATTTACGAAATTGTTTAATGTACTCCTCCATTGTGACATCTCTTGTCAGGTTGTGAGGACTTGGCATCCCAGTTCCTGTCACAGGAGATTGATGGGCAGGCGCTGTTGCTTCTCAAAGAAGAACATCTCATGTCCACTATGAACATCAAACTCGGTCCTGCCCTCAAAATCTGCGCGTCTATCAACAGCCTGAGGGATTGAACGAGGGTCGGAGAGAGAGGAGTTGCAGGATTAGAGCTTTATACTTCCGTCACCAGCCTGAGAAACTGAAACTGATACTGATGGGGTGAAAAGACTTTAGATTTGTCCTAAAGATAATCAAAACAGGGAGGAACGGGAGAGAATGTCATCTGAAGGGTAAAATAAGTGATGCCTTATTAAAGGGATAGTTCACCCAAAATTTTTTGTCATTACTTGCTCACCCTCATGTTGTTTCAAACCGGTACGAGTTTTTTGTGTGTGTGTGTGTGTGTGGTTTTTTTTTTTGAACACACACACACACAAAAAAAGATATTTTAAAGAGTGTTGGTAACAGACAGTTAGCCATTGACTTGCATAGTATTTTTTTCACTACAATGTAAGTCATTGGCTACCGTCAAACTGTTTGATTACCAGCATTCTTTAAAATATCTTCTTTTGTGTTCAACAGAAAAAAAGAAACTCGGTTTGGAACAACTTGAGGGTGAGTAAGTGATGACAACATTTTCTATTTTGGGTGAACTATCACTTTAAAAGCAAATTATTTACCTTACTATTTTTGTTTAGATGTGAAAGCTTGATTATTAATGATATTGTTTTCAACAATGGCTAGATTGTATCTGATTAGTTCTCACTTTAATTTGTCCTGTTTTCAAACACTTTGAGAAAGATATTTGGAAGTGATCCTGAAGGAAAAACAGCACAAATATGATCATGTATAATCTTTACATGACTAAATCGATTTGTTTAGAGATGATAAACAAAATACATCTGTCCTGGGTTTTGAATGTGCTACATATATAATATTAGGGACTTGTTTGAATGGGCATGCGAGTCTTGCATCTGTTTTCTTGCAGTCACTGTAAATGTGTGGTCTTAAAGTCAGTATGTTTGTGTCCTTTTGTGATTGTTGGTTATTTTATACATTAGTAATCAAAGTATGACTGATGGTGACATTAGAGACAGTAATCAATGTTATTCCTGTAGTGTTTTTGACTATCGTGTCAAAGACGTGAATAAGTTGCCTTTCTAAAAATAACAGCATGTTGCCTTTGACAGCTGCATCTTTTTCCAGGGCTTCCCTTCTTTCCCCATATCAGTCATCCGAGCATCATTTCACTACTGTTATTTTTGGCTGATCAGCACTTGACTAAGGGATTGTCGGTTGTCTTCGGTGCACTGTTAAGTTAGAAGTTAATACAATTAGATTCCCATACACTAAATAATTCATCTATATGATGCTCCTGCGGTCACTATGACAACATAAATGGTAATTTCAGCCTTTAGTGATCTCATACTGCAGTTTTCTCTGTTCATTCCTCTTTCACTGCTATTAATGGTTCAGAGACTGTGAGAGATGGAAAATCTGGAGCTATGTTCTTACTACACAGTATTACTGAATGGAAGTAGGTTTTTTTTTTTTTTTTTAAATCACAGACTGAAGGAGTGCTTGTATAACTGATTCTAGAACAACAAATTGTTTCTCTTTTTTCTACAGTAGATGATTGTAGGAAATTTTTCATTTGTATTAAAGATAGCATCATTATTTTTGGGTACAGCTTCATAGACAAGTATTAGTAGCTTTTCTTGAGAGCCATGCAGCACCTGAGCACGTATGATGAGGTAGTGTGATTGTGTATATGAGAGAGAGAGTGCCGGAGAAAGCTGTGTGCTGGTGCTCTAAAAATATGGCTGAGTTTCTTTGTATGCATAAATATGAATAAAGAAGGTGCTGTGACATTCGCATCTCAAGTCTTTATTGTAAAATAGTTTCTCCTGTCTGTTCCAAATATATTGACAGCTTTGTTCAAAGATAATGCACATTTTCTGCTTAGTTCACTTTCAAATTAAAATTTCCTGATAATTTACTCACCCCCATGTTATCCAAGATGTCCATGTCCTTCTCTCTTCAGTCGAAAAGAAATGAAGGTTTTTGATGAAAACATTCCAGGATTATTCTCCTTATAGTGGACTTCAATGTCCTCCAAACGGTTGAAGGACAAAATTAGTTTCAGTGCAGCTTCAAAGCGTTCTACATGATCCCAGATGAGGAACAAGGGTCTTATCTAGAGAAACCATCACTCATTTTCTAAAAAAAAAAAAAAATGTTTTATACATTTTAACCATAAATGCTCATCTTGAACTAGCTCTCCTCTTCTCTATTAGAATTCTGGCAGTGTAGATGCTGCTAATTGTATTACTGCCCTCCACAGGTCAAAGTTTGAACTAAATTGTCATATACAATATGCTAGTGCAAGTATATAACAATTAGTTCAGACTTTCACCTGTGGAGGGCAGTAATGCTTAGCAGTGTCTACACTGCCGGAATTCTAATAGAAAAGAAGAAGAGAGCTAGTTCAAGATGAGCATTTTTGTTAAAACGTATATCATTTTTAATTTTCAAAAAAATGAGCGATGGTTTCTCTAGATAAGACCCTTATTTCTCGTCTGGTATCATTTAAAGCTATTTGAAGCTGCACTGAAACTGTAATTTTGACCATCAACTGTTTGGAGGCCATTGAAGTCCACTATAAGGAGAATAATCCTGGAATGTTTTCATCAAAAACCTTCATTTCTTTTCGACTGAAGAGAGAAAGACATGGACATCTTGGATGACATGGGGGTGAGTAAATTATCAGGAAATTTTAATTTGAAAGTGAACTAATCCTTTAAGTATTTTTAGTGAATCTTTAATGAATATTGTGTAAAAATAACTTGCTATCATTAAATAAATATCTTTAAATGCATGTCTAATGTCAGTCTGTACTATTACAATGATTTTTCAGTGACTATTTCTGCAGGTTACATCGTTTTGCCAGTAGGTGGAAACAGGTGACTAGAAGTGAGTCAAATTTATCATTCACTCAACCGATTCGTTCAAAATAACTGATTCATTCAGCAACTCCTTTCTGTTGAACGCTCGTCGATTACTCATTGGCTTCGTTTTGAAGTATTTTCGTCGGCAGTGTTGTATCTGAAAGTAAGTTACTCAATATTTAACTTTTATTTATTGAACTGTTCTATAAAAGCCATATCACACTCCTAATGTTGGTTTGAATATAAGCATGACTGTTAACAATCTTGCTCATATGATAGTGTCGAACAAGTAGTCAGTTGTTTTCCAGTAACTTCCAGAACTTTGTTATTTATTATGATAGAGTAAAAATGTGCAAATGGACAAGGCTGCATCATTAAACTGGCTCTGGCTTGTTCTGAAAAAAAAAAAAAAGTGGATCTCAATTTTACTTGATCACATCAGTCAAATAATGCTGAATCTTCTCGGTTCATTGCTTTACATTCTAGTTTTCCACAGCATCAGCAGGTTCAAATATCTTATACAATAAAAGAGTCCTTTGATAACAAATACAATCAGAGAATTTGGCAACATTAAAGAAAGTAGGCTTATATTTGTAAGAATTCTTTAAAATGAACATTGAATACTTTTTAACGTTAGTATATACAGTCAGTTCACTCTTTAGGAATCACTGGAGATGTAATCGTACACCACAAACAAAGTAGGGTTTTCATATAGATGTGATGTATTTGTATGAGTTCAGAAAACTGTGTAGTTGTTGGATTCTCCATATCCCGCCTCCTTCAGATACTGTTCAATATTGATTGGCTCAGGCACACGGAGAATACTGCTGTCATTGGCACTCTTCTCTCCAGATTGGAGTTTATGCCTGACTTCAGCCAATGAGGGGCGGTCTTGCTCCTTCCACTGACAGCAGGCTTTGATAATTGAGTAACTGGAGAAAAACAGTAGCAAATTGATATTTTGAATGTACCAGACAAGCACTGTATGCACAGTAAATTAAAATACAATAAATAAATAAATACAGTAATTTCACAAAACAAATCGTTCTAAAGGTGCATTTACAGTGAGTTGGAGCAGTTGTTTGGTTTCTTCAGTGTTTTGGCTCTTTGATGATACTGTAGAAGTTCCTTTGCAGGGATTTCAGCAAAAGGGACCTCACCTGAAATTATGGAAAGAATGTAAAAATAGTATAGACAAAAATGTGAGATTTGTTAATCATTCTGACAGTAAGAGACAGTTGGCTTAAAAGAACCAGACAGCACACTCACCAAGAGTCACCAATTCATACAGCAGCAGCCCAAATGACCAACTGTAAAAAAGAGCAAGAAATTTAGAGATTTGAAGTTAAAAAATATTGAAAGTTGCTTTTCCTCAGAACATGTATTGTGCTTTTTACTTACACATCACTTTTTGGAGTGGCAGGTCTCTTGGCCAAAAGCTCAGGAGCCTCCCACTTTTTTCTTCCAGGATCTTCACTGCGATTAGCACTTTCTGACGTCCTCGCATACAAATCACCCAAACCCCAGAGTTTTGCGGTGCACATCCTGCTGACCAATACGCTACGAGCCTTGATGTTGCAATGGAGAAGATCTTTGCTATGGAGAAAGTCCTACAGAGAAAGAAGAAAGAAAGGTTTTTGTCTAAATGTTTGGATCTGTCCCTGAGATAGTGGTGATAACAACATTGTACTCACCAGTGCAGAGGACACATGTGAGGCCATGGTGTAGATCTTTTTCTCTGTCATCTGATACATGCCATCTGGTCCAACATTATCCTGTTTGAGACAGGGTTATTATCATTAACTAAAACTAAAATCATAAAATGATTACTGAAAATAAAATAAATTCTAAGAAACTATAGTAGTAAATGAATGATACTAAAATAACACTGGTTTGAGAAGATGTATTTACACAGAAGAAAAATTACTTCTATTTTTCTTCTGTTTTTTGTTTTTTTTCAAACACCTTATTTGTAATCGATTGATTAGTCACTGTTTCCTATTTAGCAGCAGACCTGTCAAACAGTATAAAGCAGTGGTTCTCAACTTGTTTTGCTTCAAGACCCATATTTTACATTGCTGTCAAGCATAAACAACAGCCAAAACATGTCAACACGTGAAACAAACCAAATGAATTTGCACCAAAATGCCATGAAGTTTATTTAGATAGCACAACCTTTGAGGTCAACATACAGGAAGCATTTTAAAACTTTTAAAGCATTTTAAAAATTAAAAAATAAAAGAAAGCAAAACTTAAAAGTCGTTAAACCAACTTACAGTGCCCCACACCGAAAAAGATATATATTGTGGCCATAAAATAATTGTTCCCAGATTATCAATTTGTTCCCTCAATTTATTCATGAAATTTAAAGGTGCACTGAAGTGTCTTGGAACGCGCAGCATTATTCAGTGTGTTGACATAATTTCAACTGAAACAGGAAGACAGGGCAGGACATATCGAACAGCTCCACCCATTTTTTAAAACACCCAATAGCGTTTCGTTTATACCACTGCTCGGTAAAAAATCAGTAAAACCTCCGTTTCCATCTAATCTCGAACCATTTCTCCTCTTAATGCCCTCTATATCACTTTAAAGGTCCCGTTTTTCATGTTTTTTTGAAGCTTTGATTGTGTTTATAGTGTGCAATATAACATGTGTTCATGTTTCGCGTGTAAAAAAACACAGTATTTTTCACATAATTTACTTATCTGTATACCGCTGTTTCCACTGTCATAAAAACGGGCTGATGACTTCCTTGTTCTATGAAGTCCCTCCTTCAGAAATACGTAACGAGAATACCAGCGGTTCCTGTGTTGTGATTCGACAGCTCTGAGTGCACCGTGCCCGGAAAAGTCACGCCTCTCACCATAACGTGGAGATGCACGCGCTCAGTGTTATCGTAAACATGTCTTTAATTTTACCCTATCAATTTGAGCCGGAATCAGACCCGGTGATTGGACTGCGGGATGAAAATAACAGCGTTTCGACGACATGGCGACAAACACACTCACTCTAACTCTTGTGTATTCCTGTGGGCGGAGGTTAGTCTAAGGTGACGTCATTAAAAAAGGAAGTAGAGGGATGTAGTCCAAACTGGCCGTTTGATGTAGGCGATTTCTGTTAAATAAAATATCTTGCTTGGCATTGAACTTTGAGCTTTAAAATTTTACAGATTTTATTTATACTCTAATAACAACATTACACACTAACTAAAGTTTGAAACATGGGATCACGAAGAACAGGACCTTTAAAATACAGCATTCTGTGCAGAATTCAAATGGGTCTGATACCTTTTGTGGTCTGAGCCGACTCGCAGTCCACGGATATGATCCACTTTGTGCTCTCGTGTCTCTGGACCAGAGCAGATTGTGCTCGCGCATGTGACACTAATGTGAAAACAGACTTCATTCGCGTCAATGGAAAGCATATTTACACTGTCTGAATCGTTCCCTATTCTCTATATAGTGCATTATGTGCCATTCACCAAGTAGAAAGTAAATGTGTGAACAAATGACCGATTTCAGCCACAGCTTCATCGTCTGTTTATAGTGTAGGATTGGGCGGGACTTCAAATTTTAGAGAGCATTTGATTGGACAGAAGATCTGACGAGAAGCTGAAGTGCGATGTGATGTCATGAAAATCAGTGATCCATTTTAGCGGAAGTGAGAGACTGTAAGTTTTGAATGCTTATATTTCCTAAATGCGAATTTTGTCATTGTTTTGGAACACACCAGCTTATTCATAACCTTAAAGTCTGCGTGAACCGGAAGTTGCAAACAACCTTTCTCCAGTGCTGTGACGTATTTCCAAGTGAAACGGAATATTGAATAGAGGGCAGAGTTTCACTTTAGCACTCCTCCTCTCCATCTCTCGCTCTTAGCAGACTAACCGTTGGAGGGGAGTGGTTTAAGCGATTTCAACCCAAGCTGTCAAAATGATGTAATTAGAGAAGGGGCACCGTTGCAGAGGGGAGAAGCATTTTCAGATTTTAATGAAATATTACGAAGCCAAACAATTTTTTGTGTGGATTGACTTGCACGGATGAATTGTTCACCACAAAACTAGCAATTTGAGCTAACAAAATAAATATTTCATCTGTACTTTAAGGCTAACATTCATACTAAAAGCTAAAAAACTTTTTTTTTTTTTCTGAGGGACTTTAACTAAAACGAGGGAACAAGTAATTATTTATATATCCCACCCCACATGTCATGTGCAGGGCTCCGTACCAATTTAGTTAATTTTTTTATTTGGTTTTACCATTTTTTTCCACCCCGCATGTCATCTGTGGGGTTCCTTATCAATTTATTTGATATTATTTTATGTTCTATATTATTTTTTGCTAATCTGCATTTTCTGAATTCGGATTTCCCCCCCCATTGTCAATGACCCTACTAGACCTGTGGCCTAAAGCTACATACAGTACAGTCCAAAAGTTTGGAACCACTAAGATTTGTAATGTTTTTAAAAGAAGTTTCGTCTGCTCACCAAGGCTACATTTATTTAATTAAAAATACAGTAAAAAAACAGTAATATTGTGAAATATTATTACAATTTAAGATAGCTGTGTACTATTTAAATATATTTGACAAAGTAATTTATTCCTGTGATGCAAAGCTGAATTTTCAGCATCATTACTCCAGTCTTCAGTGTCACATGATCCTTCAGAAATCATTCTAATATGCAGATTTGCTGCTCAAGAAACATTTATGATTATTTTCAATGTTGAAAACAGTTGTGTACTTTTTTTTTTCAGGATTCCTTGATGAATAGAAAGTTCAAAAGAACAGCATTTATCTGAAATACAAAGCTTCTGTAGCATTATACACTACCGTTCAAAAGTTTGGGGTCAGTAAGAATTTTTTTTTTTTTTTTTTTTTAAAGAAATTAAAGAAATGAATACTTTTATTCAGCAAGGATGCATTAAATCAATCAAAAGTGGCAGTAAAGACATTTATAATGTTACAAAAGATTAGATTTCAGATAAACACTGTTCTTTTGAACTTTCTATTCATCAAATAATCCTGAAAAAAAATATTGTACACAAATATTTTGTACAATTGTACACATTAAATGTTTCTTGAACAGCAGATCAGCATATTAGAATGATTTCTGAAGGATCATGTGACACTGGAGTAATGATGCTGAAAATTCAGCTTTGCCATCACAGGAATAAATTACTTTGTCAAATATATTCAAATAGAAAACAGTTATTTTAAATTGTAAAAATATTTCACAATATTACTGTTTTTACTGTACTTTTAATTAAATAAATGTAGCCTTGGTGAGCAGACGAAACTTATTTTAAAAACATTAAAAATCTTAGTGGTTCCAAACTTTTGGACTGGACTGTACCAGTTGAGAACCTCTGCTATAAAACATCCAAGTCCAACCACTCACCTGTCTACACCTCCACAGGAATCCAAGCAGATCTCTGTTCTCCATCTCCTCAATAACAGTAATGAGAGGGACCCGCAGGGATATTACTCCCAGAAGCTCCGGTAAGAAGGGATGAGGCCCTAACTGGGAAAGGAAGGCCGCAAAGCCCAAGAATGACTGATTTTCCTTGTTACTGGCTGAATCTGTATGAGAATGAAAAAAAGGAAAGTGAAACTGGAATTCAAGATCTCAGACATTATGATAATGTCATAAACCACTTGGGCACCTTTAAGTACACGCAGCACCACATTTCTGTTTTCCATACGAGCCCTATAAAGTGAGACGGAGCTGTCTGACTTCAGAGAGTATGATGCTGGGAGAGGAGACACCCCTTTGAAGTTCTCCGGCAGTCGCTGACGTGGAAGTTCCCTGGGCTTTGAGAAGGCTGAAGCTCCGGCCCCAAAAGAGCCTCCGCCATCGATAAAGTCCACATTGTGCGCATTTAATGAGGCATGGTCATGCCTATAGGAGTCTCGAACTTGTGATGTAGGGTTGAACGTCATGTAAGATGTATTGTCCAGTGCTATTGGCTCACCTTCCAGAGCATTTAGACCCAGAGGAGCTATGCAAAAAGAGATAGAAAGAGGGTGAGAGAGATTGTTTAGGTGGGATGTGATGACTCAAAAGTATTAAAAAAGCAGAATAGGATTCTTAAAATATATTATTCATCATATGTCATGTATGTTTACATAAATTAACATATTGAGTATCAAAACCATGCCATTTTGTGCAAACAGTCTCACTGTGTAAAAAAGAGGTGTGCTGAAATGCAGCATCAAATAATTTCCTACGCCCTTGCTACGACACGTAAGCACAGTAGTTTGCATGCAGCATTTACATTTAATTCCTTTATTATGTACAGACATTATATTTTGTTATTAAGAAATATATTCTATTTGTGATCAACTTTTTATTAAATTGTGATATGTAAACATCCATTTTGTTATGCAACAAATGTAACAGTAACATACATATTTCTGCATGTAATAGAAAACAATACAAACTATATACAATTGCCAAAACCTCAGAGAGAAAATGAAGTGTATATATATATATATTTATTTATTTATTTATTTATGCTGCCTGGCCCAAAAAAAAAAGATCACTGTTTATATTTAAATAGGCAAATACTTAGAAGTCTATGACTGGGTCATTATTGCTGTGATTATTATGTTTCTAGCATGTTATATTTTTTTGAACAGTTCTTTTAACGCTAACTGATGGAGTGTGTAGCTTTTCATTTCTTAAACAACCATGTAGGAAGACATATCATGGCCATATTCCACGATGACAATGCCAAGATTGACCAGGTTCGAACTGTGAAAGAAAGGTTAGGAGGGAGCAGGAAGAATCATTTTCGCACATGAATTTGCACCTTAAATTCATTGGAAGTCTTTGGGATGTGCTGGAGTAGACTTTACAGAGTGCTCGACTCTTGCATTGTCAATAAAATATCTTCATGAAAAATTTATGCACCTCTTGATGGAAATGTTGTGATGTTATTTCCACTAAGAGGTGCATCAGTTTTTGTATAAAATATAATAATCACAGCAATAATAATCCAGTCATAGACTCTAAAGTAGTTGCCTATTTAAATCCAAATTGGCCAGGCTGTGTATATGTGTATGTATGTATAAATACACTGCGTTCCAAATTATTATGCAAGTGACATATCAGTAAGATTTCAGTACAGTAAACATTCAGATTTTAGTTTTTCTAAGAAAATGTTTGTTTGTTTATTTATCCATGTCTTTTTAGATAACTGGTATCAATCTCAGACAAAATAATTTGCCAGATCTCGGGAAACTCTACTTAGAGGTTGTTCCACATTATTAAGCAATTCACAGTTCTCATGCAATATGGGGAGGAAGAAAGATCTTTCTGAAGATGAAAAGCATGAAATGGTGCAATGTTGTGCAAAAGGCATGAAAACAACTAATATCGTGTGAAACTGAATGGAGATTATCGAATTAACATAAGATTTGTGAGTGATTTAGAGCACAGTTGATCTCGGTCAGATAAAGGCTTATTAAGGAAAGTTCCTGTCAAAAAATTAATTGTATTAAAAGAGCAGCTATAAAAAAAGCCAGTGTTGAGCAGCAAACAGGTATTTGAAGCTGCTGGTGTCTCTGGAGTCTTGAGAGCCTCACCATGCAGGCTGGCAGTTGCGTGTAAAGATACATTTTTGCCTCTCCAAACCAAACCTCACAAAGAGAAACATCTACAGTGGGTGTAAAAATACATTTTCAAACAGTTTTATTGCCGTGGTGTTTTTTGCAGCATGGGATAGTGCATTGTACAATAGTGCATTGTACTATGCACTATCCTCCTTTTCAGACGATAGCTGAAAATGGCCAGTTATGAACTCACTTCCCAATATTCCAGCCCAAATCATCACCCGCCAGCTCTTTGCTGACGTCACAGTCTTGTTGGAACCATCAACCATCCAGAAATCCATCCATTTAGACCATCCACTGTAGTATGGAATTAGTCAGTGAATAAAACCATTTAAAAATGAGTCTTCATGTATTTCTAAACCCACTGTAAACATTTCTCTTTGTGAGGTTTGGTTTGGAGTGGCTGAAATGCATATTTACGCACAACTGCCAGCATGCAGGGAGAGCTTCTTGAGACTCCAGAGACACCAGCAGCTTCAAATACCTGTTTGCTGCTCAACACTGGCTTTTTTTATAGCTGCTCTTTTAATACAATTAATTTTTTTGACAGGAACTTTCATTAATAAGCCTTTATCTGACCGAGATCTGCTGTACTCCAAATCACTCACAAATCTTATGATAATTCAATAATCTCCATTCAGTTTCACACGATATTAGTTGTTTTCATGCCTTTTGCACAACATTGCACCATTTCATGCTTTTCATCTTCAGAAAGATCTTTCTTCCTCCCCATATTGCATGAGAACTGTGAATTGCTTAATAATGTAGAACAACCTCTAAGTAGGGTTTCCATAGATCTGGCAAATTATTTTGTCTGAGATTGATACCAGTTATCTAAAAAGACATGGATAAATAAACAAACAAACATTTTCTTAGGAAAAACTAAAATCTGAATGTTTATTGTACTGAAATCTTACTGATATGTCACTTGCATAATAATTTGGAACGCAGTGTATATACAGTTTAACCAGCTGCAAAAACAGAAAACTTGGCATGTTGCTTCTTATAGCAGACACTCACCATCAATGCCTTGCAAATTTCTCCTAGTCCTGTTTGTTCGACTGGAGCCAGGCTGCAAGCGATTCACCTTCTCAGGACAGAACCTTAGCAGCAGCAGAAGCACCAGCGTGACCAAGAAAGCCATCAAAAACAGCACTGGTACGATTATCACTTCCTGTTCATACACACGGATCTCTGAGGGAGCAGATCACATGTTGGCAAGGAATATGAGTGAGATGTTTGAAATTGCAGCTTACAGCTTTGGTGACATAGTTATCTAATGGTGATGATGCCTTTGTTTTATCTGACAGACATGGTCTACTCACCACAGAATGTATCTCCAGTTTTACATTCTGAATATGCAGAACTGGTAGAGGCCGCCATCCTGTGCAGAGACAGAATCTGGATTTAAAAGGTTGGAGAGTTTAATTAGCTACCTACGTGTTCATTAAAATAGAGCTGTGTTGCAGGTTGATTTCCAAATGCAGAGAACATTGAAACAATATGCTGTGGGTTTTACAATTTAAAAAATTAAAACCTCCTCAGGATCTCTTATAATGGCAGTATGAAATAGTATGCTGAATTTCTGGGTCAGTGTAACATGATCTGGGTCTTTCTAATCAGCATAAAAAGGCTTTGGGCAGTTGAGACGCATCTTTCTCATCATCAGTGTTCATTCCATGAAAAAAGAGAAGTTGTTTTTTTCCTGGAATAACCACAAAGAGAATGAGGAATAAATACTGTCTCACATGTAAACTTCACTGTACATAAGTGAAATATATGTGTACATGATGATGGTATCTTTTAAGTATATTTTCAAACACTCTACGCTACACAATTGAGTTCTGAGTGCAGTATGAGAGGACCTCATTTGTGAACAAACAATGAACACACCCTATCTATTTTTTTCTACATGTCAGCACAACAACAATTGTGATTGTCATCTGTGATGCTTTAAAAAGTAAATGTGTTCTTTCTAGGCCTATAAGTGTTACTATAGTTGAAGGCCACTGTTTTAGCTCCATCTCTGACACATACACGGAAAAGCCTTTTATTTGGATTATGATGCTCAACCTGTTTGTCTGCATTTTTCCTTAACAAAGACTACACAACGACACGTCATATACATTTAGAAACTCATAAAAGCAAATGAGATATATTGTACATGAATATCTTTACTCAGTAAGTAAAGTAATTAAAAAGTGTATTTTAAATAGTGTTTAAAAAGATACTTTTATACATCAAGGATGCATTCAATTGATCAAAAGTGACATTAAAGACATTTAGAATGTTAGATTTTTAATCCAAATAAATCCTGTTCTATTCAACTTTATATTCATCAAAGAATACTGAAAAAAAAATGTATCAGTTTCCACAAAAATATTAAGCAGCACAACTGTTTTCAACAATAAGAAATGTTCCTTGAACACCAGCATATTAGAATGATTTCTGAAGGATCATGTGATCACGTGGAGTAATGGCTGCTGAAAATTCAGCTTTGCCATCACGTGAATAAATTAATATAATGACACAATATATTAAAATAGAAAAGTTCATTTAAATTGTAATATTCCACATTATTACTGTATTTTTGATCAAATAAATGGAGCCTTGGTGAGGCTTAAAAAACATAAAAAAATTTGTACTCACCCTAAACTTTTAAAAGGTAATGAAATACTCTAGTGCCTTTTGTCCTTCTTTTACATAATTGAGGAATGTTTTGACATCATCAAATTTGTTCTGTGCAATACAAACCAATTTCATCTGACAGCTAATACAACACATATGCCTGCCTTGTAAACACAAGCACTAAATCACGTCTTTCTAAGCCATAAACTATGTGGTCATTTTGTCTGCAGGTCTCTACTGGCCTACCTGCTGGACACTGTGGTTGTAGGTGGTCTTACTCCGTAATATTCAGTTTCAGATTGTCTCTAATCAGATAGTTTTCCATGATGAAAATCATATCCCATTGTTGAATACATCACCACTGTATTCCAAATGTTATGCAGTGTCATCGGTCGCTCTTATTCATCCCCTTCCTCATTTCTAGAGAATTTCCTTACGGTGTACTTTAAGTCTGCTTGTGTTTGTCTAGGTCACACCTTTGTTGGTTGCTTAGCTCCACCCTCCTCACCTGTGCTCCGTCATTTGCTGTTGTTGTTAACACCCTCCTTTACTGGGTTGCTAAAAACATTATTTACCCATCAAAGGGTATATGCCAAGCCCTTTATATATTTAACAGTGTATCATTTTTAGCTGTCTCACCCTGTGAATATACACATATATCTAATGATTAAATGCTCAGACCTCCCCTCTAATTTTATATTAACCTAATCATCTATCATGTAAAGCATATGTGGCATTTTCTTCTTCCTGCATCAAACCAAACTGAAACCTGATTATCCAGCTCCTCGAGTTTTTCTGGAAGAGTCAGACATCCAGACACAACCAGTGTGCATTAAACAGAGTTAAAGAGGACCTGCAGGTTTACCTTTCACTCAGTGTTTATGATTTGGAACAAAAAAGGTTTGTTCAACCATTGCATTCAGTATATGACAGCTGATGGCTTTAACTATGACTTAAAAACAATAAATTTTTACCACTTTTATTCAGGAGTTAGTGAATATACAGAGTATATGGAGAAGTAGTTGTTACACTGTGGCTGTAGGCTTGGTGGGGTGAGGCCCCATCCACTTCTCCCCTGAAAGACAAAAGACATGCAGGGCTGGTGAAATGAAGACACAAAATTTCCTGTAGGTCTGAGTTCAGATATTATTTGTGTACAGGGTGCAAATTACACAGTGTCCTCGATGGCGTTTTATCGCGTGTCTGTCTAGGACACTCTGTTCTTGTGATGGACTGACCACCTGTCCATGGTGTGGTTTTCGGCGCGTCTTTAGACCGAGACGCTGGGATGGGCTCCAGCATCCCCACGACCCAACAAGTGGTGAGGAGAATTATATGGATGGATCGATGTGTTCCTCAATGCTATGTATTAATAAACGCAACACCTGTTTCTCCGAACTTGAGCCTGTCAGTTGTCCACAATTTAATCCATTTCCAGGTCATTACTATGACTGGAAAGTATAGGCCTGGATTAAGCCTACTGCCAAAAAACTAAGCATAACATTCCGTTCTTTACTAGTCTTGCGAGAGGACATTTTTTACTCGTGCAGCAAGTAAAAAAGAGAAGCACGCAAGACCTGATGTGAAACTTAAACTCATAAATACATGAATGAAACACTTGCGCAGCTTACATATGATATATGTGTGTGTGTGAGTGTGTGTAGGCTACTACTGAAAACTCAAACACATGAAATGCTTACAGAAAGCAATGTGAAATGCAGAATGATAGTCTACTTCTAATGTTACTCTTGCAGAATGATAGGCCCTACATCTATTATATTGCGTAGTATACCTTAAAACGCCTAAGCATGCAAACTCTTTATGTAGGCTATCTACATGCAGTAGTCTATACTTATGAAATGCGCTCATGCACATGTACAAACTCCACATGCTCACACACTTTTGACAGTGTAATACATGGAATTTTTTAATATACAGTAGCCTCGTTCGCAAGCATTTGATTTCAGGTGAGTGTACGTGTAAACAGAAGACATTTTACTGTAAATTAGTTTTTCATGAATGATTCTTTCATTTTGAACCAAATCTTTTTTTATTTCTCAGCTTCTATTTTCTGATATGTATAGGCCTATATACAAACCCGTTCCCAAAAAAGTTGGGACACTGTACAAATTGTGAATAAAAAAGGAATGCAATAGTTTACAAATCTCATAAACTTTTATATTTTATTCACAATAGAATATAGATAACACATCAAATGTTGAAAGTGAGACATTTTGAAATGTCATGCCAAATATTGGCTCATTTTGGATTTCATGAGAGCTACACATTCCAAAAAAGTTGGGACAGGTAGCAATAAGAGGCCGGAAAAGTTAAATCTACATATAAGGAACAACTGGAGGACCAATTTGCAACTTATTAGGTCAATTGGCAACATGATTGGGTATAAAAAGAGCCTCTCAGAGTGGCAGTGTCTCTCAGAAGTCAAGATGGGCAGAGGATCACCAATTCCCCCAATGCTGCGGCGAAAAATAGTGGAGCAATATCAGAAAGGAGTTTCTCAGAGAAAAATTGCAATGAGTTTGAAGTTATTATCATCTACAGTGCATAATATCATCCAAAGATTCAGAGAATCTGGAACAATCTCTGTGCGTAAGGCCGGAAAACCATACTGGATGCCCGTGATCTTCGAGCCCTTAGATGGCACTGCATCACGTACAGGAATGCTACAGTAATAGAAATCACAACATGGGCTCAGGAATACTTCCAGAAAACATTGTTGGTGACCACAATCCATCGTGCCATTCGCTGTTGCCGGCTAAAACGCTACATGTCAAAAAAGAAGCCATATCTAAACATGATCCAGAAGCGCATTTGCGGCGTTTTCTCTGGGCCAAGGCTCATTTAAAATGGACTGTGGCAAAGTGGATAACTGTTCTGTGGTCAGATGAATCAAAATTTGAAGTTCTTTTTGGAAAACTGGGACGCCATGTCATCCGGACTAAAGAGGACAAGGACAAACCAAGTTGTTATCAGCACTCAGTTCAGAAGCCTGCATCTCTGATGGTATGGGGTTGCATGAGTGCGTGTGGCATGGGCATCTCACACATCTGGAAAGGCACCATCAATGCTGAAAGGTATATCCAAGTTCTAGAACAACATATGCTCCCATCCAGACGTCGTCTCTTTCAGGGAAGACCTTGCATTTTCCAACATGACAATGCCAGACCACATACTGCATCAATTACAACATCATGGCTGTATAGAAGAAGAATCCGGGTACTAAAATGGCCAGCTTGCAGTCCAGATCTTTCACCCATAGGAAACATTTGGCACATCATAAAGAAGAAGATGCGACAAAGAAGACCTAAGACAGTTGTCCAACTAGAAGCCTGTATTAGACAAGAATGGGACAACATTCCTATTCCTAAACTTGAGGAACTTGTCTCCTCAGTCCCCAGACGTTTGCAGACTGTTATTAAAAGAAGAGGGGATACCACACAGTGGTGAACATGGCCTTGTCCCAACTTTTTTGAGATGTGTTGATGCCATGAAATTTAAAATCAACTTTTTTTGATACATTTTCTCAGTTTAAACATTTGATATGTCATCTATGTTGTATTCTGAATAAAATATTGAAATTTGAAACTTCCACATCATTGCATTCTGTTTTTATTCACAATTTGTACAGTGTCACAACTTTTTTGGAATCGGGTTTGTATTCCAGCATACAAATTCAAATGGTTAAAAATCTAACTGAAGTATTCCCAATCCCATTCATGCGTTTTTAAGTTCAATTTGGTGATCAGGAACAAATAAGTGATAAGTCACGACTTTCTGTTTCACTGGGCTCTAAATATGAAGAAGATTACTATGGAAAAAGACCTGAGAATTGGTTGTTGAGCTGCACAAATCATGAAATAGCTATAAGATATACAATAGTTTAAATGTTGGAATAATCATTTCCACTATCTGGGCAATAATTACAGTAATTAAAAACAATTGCAGATACTTGTTGGGTCTTGGGGTCAAAAAGTCTCTAAAACAATGATCAGACATCACCTATATAACCAAAACTTGTTGGGATAAATGTATTTTTACAATAAAAAAAGCTTTAAATGACATCAAACAGCAATCTCATGCACCTAGTTTGGCAGGTGTTACTTGAACTTTTGTGTTTTATGGTCAGATAAGACCAAAATAAAGCTTTTTGGATAAAATACTGTTTGGGATAGACAGAACAAAGCCATGTAGAAAAGTACCTCATCCTCACTGTAAAGTATGGTGGTGGATGTATAATAAAATCCATCAAGTACCAGCGGATATTAACACCTGACCCTGTCAGAAAGCTCAAACTGTGCCGTGGTTGGATCTTCCAGCATGACAATGATCCAAAGCACATCTCAAAATAAACAACAGAATGTATTGTGTTGTATTGACAATGCAAGAGGTGAGCACTCTGTAAATTCTTCTCCAGCACATCCCAGACTCCTGAAATTTCTTTTTCGGGTAAAGTGGGCCATCCCTTATCCCCCCACCCCCCCCCCCCCCCCCCCAAAAAAAAATCCTGTATACTAATTAGAAATTTAAAAAAAAAAAAATCCTGTATACTAATTAGAAATTAAAAAAAAAAAAGAAAGAAAAAACACACACACATGGTTTGATACATTATCAAACAAACATATTCAACAACATATTTAACAACCCCAAAAACATATAGCCTGTAGGCTGAATAAAATGTACTCAATTCATGTATAAAATTAAAAAAAATGGATTGAACATGCATTGGCATTACATTTTATGAAATCTGAATATCTAAAATAAAACATTTTTAAAATGCTACTGTAACATATGCAACAACGAATAGGCTATAAAAAAACTGAATAAGAGGAACCATATTGTACTTGTAACCCACAAATGTAACAATATTGCAAAAGTAACATTTTAAAAATGTTACTCTTTGCATTTTATTCCCTGCTAACTGTAGTAACAAACAAAACAGGAACTGTCACAATATTTGTTTACATTTTGTGAGCAACCTTATAATTTAGAAATGAAAATCTTTTGTCAATAGGTTTTCTACTTTCCACTTTGAGGGAGTCGTCCTTTGAGGTGTGGCCACAATCATTAGTGTCATATTGCATCAGCCAAAACTATTTTATCACTTAAAGAAAGTGTTTAAGACCATTGTTATACTCTGAAAGTGTAAACCCATTGAGCTTAAACAGCCCACTTTACCTGATTTCACTGAATTACCAGACTCAATGGCAGATAGACAGTGAAAAAAACTGGTTTATTGCATAGTTAGAAAATGAGCACACAGGTATTGAACAGGTTGGGGAGAATGACTGGATAATAATAGAAGTCTTTACTGTGTTGCAGTTGGAAACGTGGATGGTGAATGTGGAGAGCACACACTTCCTGGGATGGTCCAGACAGGAGAGTATATTGGTAAGAGTAGAGGCTTACTGGAGTAGAGAGGGATCGCTGGAGAAATGGAGACATGGAGCAGGTAGAATCGCTAAACAATAGTCTGTAGTCCTTGTTGTAGGATCACTGAATGTGAAGTGTGTGCTCTTATAGTGCTCTTGATGGCTAGTGATTGGTGTCAGGTGCTGGGAAATTTTTATTATTAAATATATAATTATATAATTTAGACTTTAATAACTTACTTTACTATTTCTGTCTCGCTGGCACATATATCTAATCTTTTTGATTGTGTGTGTGTGTGTGCGTGTGTGTGTGCGTGCTGTTGAACTAAAACCATGTGAATTTGCACCACCAAAATTTTATTTAGAACTTGTTGAAATATACAGAATATGGAGAAGTAGTGATCACATTGTGGTTGTGGGTTTGGCAGGATAAGGCCCCATCCACTTCTCCCCTGGAGGACAAAAGAAAGAGAATGATTGGACAATGAACATGATACAGCACAGTAAATAATCGAGAAAATTGTATGGTAAATATAAAAATACAAGATAAATATAATAAAAATATATTTCCATTAATGCACATTTTGGCAAATCCTTAGATTATCACCATTATTAGCATTAGCAACTGATTAGCATATTTAACTGGTTAAAATTAACCAACAAGACAAACACATGATAAAACCTGTGTGATCAAACATGACAGGCCCATTTTTTGTCAACAAATCTTTACTGGGTGAATTTCAAAAACACTGAAGGAAAATTCTAAATTCTTCATTTGGCAGAAAAACAAAAAACAAGATTTAAACTTAATATGTCAGTTTTCATTTTGCAAGTGTAATCTTCATGTGGTACATTACATATATGCTTTTGAATCTTCACTCTGCCAGAGACTTAATGCATAAATGACTAAAACACACTACTTGCCATAAAAAGTAATACATGGCATAGTTTTTTGTTTTGTTTTTAGTCATCATTAACCCAATTACTTAACTCATACGTTATTCAATAAACTGTTTTTTACAATTTAATCTGCAGTCAGTTTGTTCAGGTCATTGTAGTGCTACACATAGACTATGACTGGAAAGTGATATAGGCATAAAATTTCACCAATCAATGCATGAATACCAGCATACTTCACTCATCTTGTGAGAGATAACAGCTTTTTAAATAATTGTATTTATTTTATCATGACAGTAGTTGGAGTAGCCCTTCTAAATATAAAAAGGAAAACATAAATGTTATTAAAATGTAAAAAAAAAGAAAAAGAAAAGATGGCTTAGTCAGACAAGTTGATGGTTAATCGGTTAATCAGTTAACCATCTGATTTCCTTATAGTTACCAATGAAATAAGCCATGAGCTCAAATCTATCAGAACCAAAGAAGACCTCAGCCTTTCCGTTCACATGACACACAATGAATGGAAGACCAAGCACTGCAAAAATGGGGAGAAACTGTGTAAGGATGTTTTATCATATTTTTACAACAAACAAATTTTGGTGTGGAAAAACAAAGGGTGAAGAGATGCAAGTAAAAGCACTGACCTTATTCTCCAGTGCTTCCTGTGTGACACTCTTCAGCTTGTCTTTGATTGGCTGAGATTTGGCGAGGGTCAGAATTTTCTCCACCTCACTGGCCGAGAGACCTGCCTTTAATCCCACCTGTGCAAATCAGAAAGACATTGGAGAACACTGTAATTTACCAGAAAATAGTTTTATTGTCTTCGCTAGATAGATATGACTTTGGTGCTAAAATGTATCATGAAATTTTCTCACGTGTATAATTGTATGGAGTAATAATTTAAAGGGTTAGTTCACCCAAAAATGAAATTTCTGTCTTTAAGTACTCACTCTCATGTTGTCCCAAACCTATAAGACCTTTGTTTGTCTTCGGAACACAAATTAAGATATTTTTGATGAAATTCGAGGGTATCTGATCCACACATAGGCAGCAACATCATTGCACCTTTTGAGGTCCAGAAAGGTATTAAAGACATTGATAAAATAGTAAACGTGACTGCAGTGTTTCATCCTTAATATTAACCTAAATATCTTAATTTGTGTTCCAAAGACAAGTGAAGATCTTATGGGTTTGGGACGACATGATGGTGAGTACTTAATGACAAAAAATCTGGGTAAACTAACCCTTTAATGATTACCATGTGCCATTTATTTCTTTTATTTAGTTTAATTTCTTATTCTTGGATATATGATACCTCAGTGAATGAGGCAGGCTGCATAATGTCCTGATGAGTGCACCACATTCTTCTAAAGAGCTCTCTTGACACCCTCTCCACCAGCACGTCTCCCTTTTTGTCCTTCTCTGCTACAGCTGTCACAAAACGCATCGCATTCAAAGAGTCTGAGATGGCAAGAGAGAAAGGGAGAAAAAGAGAGAATAATATTATTTTTAGAGTGTAATAACAATCTAATTGGACAAGTTAAGTGCCAAAACTTAAGTTTAAATTTGCACAAAATTTAGCATTAGCACTACTGTACGTGCCTTTGTAGGGGCTTCCAATGTCATGGAAAAATATTTTCCCATAAAACAATACAAAAATACAGTGGAAACAGCAAATAATTATTTTTCTTTATGAGAGAAAGAAAACAAGTATGGCTTGCATGGTGCATTATAAATCTGTTATAAAAATTATAAATCATGACTGCCATCATAGAGAAATGTGGCTTGAATACCTTTCTCATAAATGTTTGAAGGTTGAAACATAGGGACCCCGAAGTACTCAGACAGCAGCTTCAGATCTGAGGCCATGTACAGAAGCTTATTAGGGATCAATACCGGAGCCCGGTTACCTAGGGAAAAAACAAACTTGATAAATCTATAAAACATATACAAAGTGTCACATACAGTTGACAAATGTATGTTACAAATTCTTCTTCAGTGGTTAGATTATTGCTCCCAGTAGCTTCACATTTAGTTTTTTTTTGTTTGTATTTTTGTTTTAATGAAGTGATTAAATATAAAAGAGAGCCTACATTTACTGTCTGGAATATCTAAAAAACTATGATGTAGTTGTGATTATTTTGTTTCCCCATTACCTGAGCCATGTAAAACTCCTCGTATATATGCTGGTTTCAGTTCGATGTCGATGTTCCAAACATTTCTATAGCGAAACAGCACCTTAAAACAAAAAAATCAACACTTATATTAAAACATTTTTAGCAGATTGCATTTCAGTTAACTATGTTAATGGCCAAACAAAAAAAAAAAAATTACGCACCTCAAATGCCAGCCAGGAGTAAGGAGATGCAACATCATAGAATAACTCGACCACCTTTCCAGAACTGAACATCTGTAATGAATATGCAAATTATTTTGTGAATTAATTAGAGTGATAATAGCAATAATATAATGTTTAATTAATTGTCTTAAAAGGGGACCTATTATGCAAAATTCACTTTTGCATGGTGTTTGACTATAAATGTGTGTTGCCACCCTATAATGATAAAAATCTACCCACTCCTTTTTTTTAATCCCCATAAATCATAAGCAGTGCCTCAGAACAAGCCGTTTCCAGATCCCTGGCAATATGACGTCACATTAGCCACAGGCCCCGCCCACGAATGTTGACAGACACTGCCGTTTTAACATCGAAGCGCCCTGAGTGAGTTCACAGCGAGTTGTACAGTCCACCATTGCTGCACTGACGAGAATGTCTCCTAAGCGTTTTAGGTGATCTGTAGCTGGATGGATTAATCCACATAGCTCTCTCCATTTAATTCCTAAATCTTAACTTGGTTTTCCAAGAAAATACTCCCTCAATTCTACCGAAATTTATTTATGTCTGCGCAAATCATTTCACACTGGACTGCTTAGTGAACGAATATCAATACAAAGGGACAATACAAAACAGAGGTTATGCTAAAAATGTGTTACTCAAGGATATACAAGTACAAACTGTTCCTGATCCAGTTTACAGTCTCCAGGATACAGCAACAATAAAAGTGAGAGCACGTTATTACAGTTCATCAGAGTTGATTTAACGTTACGGATATAAAGTTTACCAGTTTATTAAGCACCACACGGAAAAGCATAAGGTCTTAATATATTTGTTTACTGTTAGTTGTAACGAGTGTTTCTGTGTAATTCGCTATGTATGTTGATGATAATACAAGGATAAGAGAGAGATAATATTTTAATGCACACTTGCACTGTGTTTTATTAAGCTCTTACAGTGATTTTCTAGAGTGAAAACTGATGCTTCATATTTTGTGTATAGTACAATAAACGTCATAAAAACTCATCTGTAAAGTTTTGGCCATCATTCGGACGGTACAACAGGCTTGTAGTAATATAGTGGATAAAAACAAGGAGACAATCTAAGTTATAACTGTAATTTAACTAAACTATACCTGATCTATCTCCATGCAGAATATATTCGCAGTTTCTGACATTATAGTGCATCCTGACTGACTCCTGACACCAGAGAATCAGCTCTTGAAGCTCTGCCCTCTTTGGAGCAGCTCATTTGCATTTAAAGGGCCCACACTGAAACGGTGCGTTTTTGCTCAACCACTAAAAAAGGCAATTTTAACATGCTATAAAAAAATTATCTGTGGGGTATTTTGAGATAAAACTTCACATACTTCACTCTGGGGACATCAGAGACTTATTTTACATCTTGTAAAATGGGGCATAATAGGTCCCCTTTAATAATAAAAAACAGTTTAAATTGCCATTTGTTAGGTTGTTCAGCTTTAAGAAAAGTCTACCCATAATCGTAGTGGGCGAGTGAGAGAGAGAGAGCGCAGAAAGAAAAAAGAGAAGAAAAAAGAAATGTGACTGATTCAATGTGTGCACTGCATCTGTGTAATCTTCAGTAAACAGTATGTTTTATTTTCATCAGTCATCAGTGGTCATTATTGCTTGCTAAGAAGAAATGACACAATATAACATTCACAAACATTAATAGGTCAGCATGTAGACAATTACATTTTTCCTGCAATGGGATGCTTCAGACTCTATAGGGCATTTGATTGGAAAGAAAACATGAGAAGCTGAAGTGCAAAGTGATGTCATCAAAATTGTTGATATGTAGCCTTTTACTGGCAGAGAGAGAGAGACAAGCATATCATTTATCTTTTAAATTTGAATTTGAATTGTTTTGGAGCACAATAGCTTAGGGTCAGTCTAAATGCATACAAAAGCCTCAATAATCTGATTTTCTGTATTAATTAAATGTTGATCCTTATTAAGTTACAGCATGTTTTCGAAGTTGGTTACTTTATTTTAAGATGACCTGGTTACATTGTATTTACTCAAGTACTGAGTTATATTCTCTTAAGACCTAGATGGCTGTGTTTACGTGGATACTCGCTAAGATGGGTATTTTGGCATTTTTGTGTGTATTTAACCGTTACGCACCCCAATGTGGGCTTCTAAATTATTTGTACCTTAATTTGCCACTGGCAGGAAAAGCATGAAATTTTGTGTAATTGTTTCATTAAAGGTACAATATGTAATAAGTTTGTCCCCTAGAGGTCGCTAGAAGCCTATTCAAAACAAAGACGTAGTTTGATGACGCCAAGTTTTAGAGCAGAATCTTGGGACTTGTGGTCTCCATCTCAACGGACGGTGCAAAAGAATAGGGATTGGAGTCGGGAAGAAATCATGTTCATGGGTGTGATTATTAACGTTACTGTAGTATAAAACAGAGCAGGACCGAGTGTTGTGGGAGCTGAACGAGGCCACTGGAGCGATTGCGCAACACACGCCGTGAGCAGCAGAATATTTATTATGCCACAGTTGCTGGCGCCGCTTCCGCTTTTCTGGTCAAGCTTATGAGGTAACACAGCTCTGTTTATTATTAGATACGTGTGAGTGTGTTAAAAATGTTATAATGTTACACTATTACTCAGTGGCTGCTGTGAGACACTGTTACACACTACAGCAAGATAGATCGATTTTAGAATATCATATTATATTTTGGATGTCTTGTGTTGATAAATGGCATGCAATTAATTTTAAAACGTATTGTATGATGGAGAAAATTATGTATTATTGTTACTAAAAATAAAGCTGGATCTGATTATGCTATGTTAGCTATTTGACAAAATAGCTAGTGAGGCATGGTAAAGCATGGTACTTGAAAAAATCAAGAAAATTGATTTAAACAATAACTAAATGTGTTGAGCTATATAACAATTCATTTTCTGTCTATAAATATATCAAAACAGCTGTTGTTCCCTTGTCTATTAAAACGTGTAATATTTTGAAGCGTCTTGGTGTTTCCATGGTTTCTACAAAATAAAAACCGGAAACAAGAGTAACGCGGGTATGATGGAATTGACATAAGTACGCAAGTGAACAAAATATATAACACTGGCCTATTGGTTTTTGGATATTTTACTGCAAGATTATTACATATTGTACCTTTAATTTACATTTTCGATTGGGCACTATAGATGGCACCTGTAATCAACACAACACCACACAGCTCATGCTCCCAGTGTGAAGGAATGCTGTGTAAATTCAGCACTAGACTGAGGGTAATGGTTGAAAAGTACTTTGACCAATAGCGTGCAGGCATTGTACATAATCGAACCAATCGTGTCATGCGCATCTGATGTACATAGTACATCAGATATAAAACAAGTACACTTGTTTTAATTTTTTTAAAGGTCCCGTTCTTCGTGATCCCATGTTTCAAACTTTAGTTAGTGTGTAATGTTGTTGTTAGAGTATAAATAAAATCTGTAAAATTTTAAAGCTCAAAGTTCAATGTCAAGCGAGATATTTTATTTAACAGAAGTGGCCTACATCGAACGGTTTGGCGGTTTGACGCAAGATCCGAATCATGATTCAACACAAAATAATCATAACACTACGAAGCTTAATTACATTTACGAATCTTGAGAGAGGAATTGTCATTGCTGGCTATGCAGGCCTCACTGAGCCATCCGATTTCAACTAAAATATCTTAATTTGTGTTCCGAAGATGAATGAAGGTCTTACGGGTGGAACGGCATGAGGCAAGATATTTTTGTTGACTTTTTTTATTTTTTTATTTAAATTTATTATTTCTATATTTTAGTACTACTGTATGCTGTATCGGTTGTGTATACTGCTGGAAATTGTGAATTTCCCAATGGGATAAATAAAGTATTTTTGGGTGAATTAACCCTTTAACTAACCCTTAAAGTGCCTCATTATGCTTTTTTGAATATTACCCTTCATGTAGTGTGTTATACCTGTTTGTGAATATAAAAGGTCTGCAAAGATTTAAAGATCAAAGTGTCTCCGAAACGAGTCATCAGCAATAGAGTTAGCATCAACCCGGTTCCTTCCACAATAACCTAATAGGATTTTTCCATTGGCTTTTGGATTATTGTGGAAAGTAATAACTTTTATGAAATTTGAAGTATAAATACAATCGGCAGTAGTCAAAAGCTAGACGTAGGCTAGAAACAAACTAAACCAGCCGCTTGTTTCTTTAAATTGGAAAAGTATTTGTGCTCTTAATATAGGACGTTGACTAAAATGGTAACAAATAGGTGAATAGAAAAGATAACTTATATTTTAAGGGATAAATATACAGTTTTTGATGGAATTTGTGGTCCTTTCAATGTGGTGTGGAAAGGTGTTAATAGAAGACTAAGAAAAGAGGTGGTATTGAATATCAATGGAAAATACTGAGAAGCATTTTTTGTTTGGTTTCATTTTGTTTGTTTGTGTTTTTGTTCTTGTTTTCTGATACATGGAAATGTATGTGTACATGTGTATAGGTAAAATGTAATAAAAAAACTCAAAGCTTGCAAGTGCACAATTATAAACATGAGGATGTGAAAGCAGACTAGTGATCAGATGAGTTTACATGTCAGCTTGACGATGTTAAATGTCCCCGACAACCTCTGTACAGTCCCATTTTGCCACTTGTAAGCCATCGCCTTTTACAAGATAAGTAAAAGCTAGGTGATAGAGGGTATTACTGATGTATTTTATATCATAGAATAAAACGTGAAAATGCTTGTGCTTGTGTTCACCACAGACCTTATTTCAAGCATTTAACCAAAAAACCCATCCAAAAAACCTATTGACTTCAGGACGATGGAACCGGAAGTGCTAAAATGCTTGTTTCTAGGTTTTGGGCTACAAAAATACGCCATCCTTGCGCCCTTCTGTTCCAGTCTCGCATATGTATAATGCCAGCTGGTGTTCATTGGCTGCCCACCAACAACATCTCCTTTGACCCGCCCTCAAACAGTAGTTGTAGCTTTTGGCCTTTACTGTTAAAGTATGTTCTGTATAGTCTAAGTGCGTTCACATCATGTCGTAATTACTGTAATTACGAGATTCCAACTTGTAAAAAGCGTAACTTGTAAAAAAGTTTTTTCAATTGCTAAAAAGCGTATGTTAATACTGAAGTCTTACATGTATATAATAAATAATAATAAATATATTATGCAATCTTGCAGGACAAGTATGTGGATCAACCTACAGGACTCCTGCAGGAATGTACCCATAGAATTTTCATTTTGTCAAGCAGAATTCCTGCATCATCCATTTAAAGATAACTACAATCCTTCAGGATCCCTGCAAGACTTATAAGAGAAGTATGGTGGTCTGTGTGGAAATAAAACTGCATGTTTTTAGTACCCAATTGAATCGATAGATTTGGTGGTGGAATTGTCAAATGATGAAGAGTAAAAGTGTGAAACTGAAATATGTAAATGTGGATTTATCTGCTTTGTGACTCTGTATCCCCCTGTTGAAAATCTCCATTCAGCCATGACTTCAACTGTTTTTTTATTTCCAATCAAATTATAATCAATTAACAAAACATCACTTACATATCAAAATAAAGTTGAACAGAAATAAGAAAAATGCATCTTTTTCAGAAAGATGAACTTTAAAACATTCCAAGTTTAAAAAACAAGTGAACAACATTTTTTCTTCAACCCACAGAAATCACATTTATCTATATCAGTACAAAATCTTGGGCAAAGTGCTTCAACAGGGTACACCAGATGAAGTATTTCTCTGAAATGTATTTCTCCTACCTTGTTAGTTATGTACAATCATTTTAAGCAATGCTTATTTCCACTCAGTGGACTCGAAACTTAATTGCAATGACTTTTGACATGACATTTAATATACTGTGTTGGTATGCTTCTGAAACTGATGCAAATTCCAGGTTGGTACGCTTCGACCTGTCCCCTTAACTAAAATGGGAATCGCATACTAGCATGCTGCTTGTACTATTTTTGTCATGCATTTATGTCAGAAATAGAGCACTATGCTAGTGTGCAGTTTTAAATTCAGTAAAACTGTGAAACACAATGAAGTGAAGCTTGGTTAGACACATACTTGCGCAGATTCAAAAGAATATCACGTATAAATACTTATTGCAAAGAAAGAGGTGTTAAAGAATTACTAAAATCTTCTGCAGCAAAAAGGATCATTCTTGATTGTTTTGTTTTTTTGCAGTTAAATACAGCTTTATTGTTTGTAATACTTTATTTTATTTTTTGCAAATATACTTCATGATTTTGTCTCTACAGTTGACCTGAAAATTTGACCAATTTTAAGCATTAATGCTAAGAT
This sequence comes from Chanodichthys erythropterus, assembly GCF_024489055.1. Classification (NCBI taxonomy): domain Eukaryota; kingdom Metazoa; phylum Chordata; class Actinopteri; order Cypriniformes; family Xenocyprididae; genus Chanodichthys; species Chanodichthys erythropterus. The sequence continues at coordinate 25,710,147 of NC_090222.1, read as the reverse complement.
ATTGAGCTTCATGAGATATTGATTCTGTTTAATGGCGGTTCTCAACTAGTTTATAGTGCATTCCTGCCACCTGCTAGACGGGAGTGAGAAGCGACAGTGTTGGATATTATGATCTACACATTATTACCCATTAACACCTTAATGTTACCTGAAATTCAGCTTTGCCATCACTAAATTAAAATTTAACATATAATAAAACAGAAAACTTAAATTGTAATAACATTTCACAATATTACTGTATTTACTGTATTTTTAATCAAATAAATACAGCATTGGTAAGCATATAGACATAAATCTTTTTATTTCTGTCTCCATGACTTGTTTGTGTGTTTATGTTTGCTGTTGAATTCCCAAATGTACATTTTTATTTAGAAGTTGTTGAACTTTACAAAGTATAAAGGAGTAATGATCACATTTTGGCTGTGGGTTTGACAGGCTGAGGCCCCACCCACTTCTCCCCTGGAACACAAAAAGAAAGAAAATGGTTGGACAACGAACGGTATATAAGATTGAAATATCCCTAGGTTACTTAGGAATTTATGGTTTAAAACATGATAAAGTGCAATAAAATATCAAGTAAACTTGGTATGATAAATATAACCATTAGACTATCTAATAAAAGAAGAAGAAATACAAAGTTACCAATGCAATGAGCCATGAGCTCAAATCTGTCAGAACCAAAGAAGACCTCAGCCTTCCCGTTCACATGACACACAATGCACGGAAAACCAAAGCACTGCAAAAATGGGAGGGAATATCACTGTAAGGAACATTTTGGTTAGAAAAACAAAGGGTGCAAAGAAGCAATAAAACGGCACCAACTTGATAGTCTAGTGCTTCCTGTGTGACACTCTTTAGCTTGTCTTTGATTGGCTGAGATTTGGCAAGGTTTAGAATTTCCTCCACCTCATTGGTTGAGAGACCTGCCTTTAATCCTGCCTGTGCAAAACAGAAATACATTAATGAACACACTGAAGTCAAAGTCTGTTTTAGTACAGTGGCGAGGTACAATGTATGATCAAGAAATGTTTTCATATATATATATAGTTTTATGAAGTAATAATAGAAGATTGACAAGTCAATTTATTGTAATTAACGATTTTATAATGTAAGTTCCGCATCTGAAACCTCTTCATTAAAAGTCACCATGAAATCAAAATTGACATCTTATTTTTACAGAATGTTGCAATGTTTATTATAAATGATTTATCCATGCACATCATATTTTTTTTTAATTCTTGTGCACTCTTAAAGGTATAGTTCACCCAAAAATGAAAATTTGATGTTTAACTGCTTACCCCCAGCGCTTTCAAGATGTAGGATGCGCTGGGGGTAACACCACTATGTCCAACAGCGTTCAGCACTCGTTTAGTGAGGTCTGATCGCGTTCTGACAACGACAGTGATGTCTAGCACTCATTGAAGTATATGCGCGAGACATCACTGTCATTGTCAGAGCGCAATCAGACCTCACTAAACGAGTGCTGAACGCTGTTGGACATAGTGGTGTTTTAGAGGTAAAAAATGATATAAATACTGTTCGGTTTCTCGCACAAACTGATCGTTTCGTGTCTTAGGACATCAATGTGTCGTCACAAGCAGCAGGGTTTAATTTGGACTTGTCTATGGGAGTGTTTTAGACTCTTATTGTTCGAGTTCCCATCCACTGGCATTATAAAACTGACAGACGGCAACAGTTGCAGTTAAAAATCATCATTTGTGTTCTACTGAAGAAACAAAGTCACCTACATCTTGGATGCGCTGGGGGTAAGCAGATAAACATCAAATTTTCATCTTTTGGGTGAACTATCCCTTTAATCTATAATCAAAATGTTAATCTCCACTCCTCCTCGAAACGGCATCTGTTCTCTTCATGACGTGCGTCTCGGCGGAGGGTGGGACTAAATATCCTCCACAACTGACTGAAAACTGGCATTCAGATCTGCCTCCTAGTTAGCAACGCCCCACTTCCTACAATGCAATCAATGCCGGGAGGACAAAATCAATATCACTTGGATATATGTAATAATTGGAAAGAAAATTCTATCCAAACTTCCGTTCATACTGACTTTTAAAAGCTAATCTTGGATATATGATACCTCAGTGAATGAGGCAGGCTCGGTAATGTCCTGATCAGTGCTCCAGATTCTTTTCCAAAGCTCTCTTGACACCTTCTCCACCAGCACGTGTTCCTCTTTGTCCTTTTCTGCTACAGCTGTCACAAAACGCATCGCATTCAAAGAGCCTACATGGAAAGATGGAGGACAAGACAAAATAAAAGAGACTGTGACAGAAAGTGATTCACATAAAAACACAAGATTATCCTTTTTAGATTGTAAAAAAAAAACATCCTTAAGAAAACAAAAAATACTCTAAAAACAGTCCAACATTCTTTTTTTCTATATGAGAGAATAAATTCCACATTGTGTGTGTGATCATAAGTGTCATTGTAAATAGAAACAGCAGTTTAAATACCTTTCTCAAACATTGCCTCAAAAGGGTTTGAAGGTGGAGACAAAGGGATCACAAAGTACTCAGACAGCCGCTTCAGATCTTGGTTCATGTAAAGAAACTTATTCGGGACCACTGCAGGGGGCCGGTTACCTAGAAATAAAAGAAACTTGTATTATCTTATCTATAAAAGCACAATGTCACATACAGTTGATAAATGTATGTTCTATTAGCTGTTACATAGCTATTACTTCCAGGAAAGCCTGATTCATATTTAATGCATTTACATTATATAGGGTGAATAAATAATTACATAAGAGATAAATGAACTGTTTGTAATGGCCATTAATCATTAACCCCTGTTTGAAATGGCCATTAATCATTAACCCTTTGTGTGTGTGTGTGTGTGTGTGTGTGTGTGTGTGTGTGTGTGTGTGTGTGTGTGTGTGTGTGTGTGTGTGTGTGTGTGTGTGTGTGTGTGTGTGTGTACTTGTTTTTGTGAAATATCAGGACACAAATGTGTATAATGACATGGGTATGACATAGGTATTACAAAAAGAGGTGAAATATGAGGACATTCAGCATGTCCCCACTTTTCAAAAGGCTTATAAATCATACAGAATGAGTTTTTGTGACAAAGTAAAAGTGTGCACAGTTTCCTGTGAGGGTTAGGTTTAGGGATAGGGGTAGTGTAGGGGGATAGAAAATACGGTTTGTACAGTATAAAAACCATTACGCCTATGGAATGTCCCCACATTTCACAAAAACAAGTATGTGTGTGTGTGTGTGTGTGTTTAAGCCACTTCAGTAAAGAATGCACCATAAAAATCCTATCAGCTTTGGTATTTTAATTAGGTTTTGTGAAATTGTCAAGCCAATCTAAAGTGGGCCCATATTGTCTGCTCCAGTGACAATGAAGATTTATTTGTGAAATATGCAAGTAAAATGTAGCTCTACGATGTCTGGTACTAATAGGAGAGTACATGTGTGAGATTCTATGAAATGCCAAATGGACAAGTAGGTTTGACAAGAAAGTTGTCCCAAAGTTCTTAAACATTTCTTTATACTCAAATTGTGTTACTCCATCAACATTCAACATTACAACGATCTATAATAATGCATTTCAAAACTATATAAAAACATTTTCTATAACTGAATCTAGCTGTTTTTAATGGTTTTCAGGTTGCGACAAATTTGGCCAAATGGAGGGTGACGTAACATCTCAAGACAGTATGAAGGTTAATGTGACGTGTTGTGGAAAAAATCTTCTCCTTTTTGCAAAAAGTACTCAAGTCACAGAGTTTGAGATGCCAAAACTTAAATTTTCTTGATGGAGAGGTGCCAGTTTGTACTCTAATTGTTTACCAATAGGGATCATAGTGGGTCGTAGTGACTGAGGCCTAAAGCCTCCTGGATTTATTCACTTAGTACCCAGACATTTCTACAAACATATTGTTGCGCACAGAATCTTTATAACTGTTTTGAAATTGCTATTTTATTTTGTTAAAGGGTTAATGCAAGAAGTTAATAAGCCCGGAAGAGAAGAAACTAGAGAGTTAGTCTGGAGCGCTTGTGTTGCAGTTGTTCTACGTTCCAATTAAAGTTCAGAACGAAGCCTCCCTTATCTGTCGTTCTTCAGACATTACACTATCTTAAATTTCTAATAAAAATACTCTATACATGTTTTATATATATTGATGCAAAAACTTGGGAAAATGAGATCCAGGCAGTAGATAAAGTTGATGAAATTTAGGCTAAATTTAGCCTCACACGCAAACTTTAATCAATAATGAAAATATTCAATAAAACCAAAAGGTAAAATAACCATCATAAAAGAGTAGTCAATAGTTAATAATAAATTTAGAGTACTGTAAAATCCAGAGTATTGTATCTAATAGATGAAAATCAAAAAGACTTAAAACATTAAGACATTTGCAGATAAGAGAGAAGAAGCAGAAGCCCAGGAGAGCAAAGGAGAGAAAAGGCTAAATTATCAACAATTCAGTCCATATTATACCATAAGTATACAGGGAAATTCCCAACCCACTCAAACTGATGTTTTTATTAAAATGAAAAAGGTTAATTTCACCCATTACGTTGTCCACTGGTCCAGTGTCGAGAGAGAGAGAGAGAGAGAGAGAGAGAGAGAGAGAGAGAGAGAGAGAGATAGATAGATAGATAGATAGATAGATAGATAGATAGATAGATAGATAGATAGATAGATAGATAGATTGTTAATGGGTGCTGTGCATGTCATTTTTATATACACTCTTATTACCTGAGCCATGCATGACTCCCCCTAAATATGCTGGTTTAAATTTGAGGTCGATGTTCCAAACATTTCTATAGCGACACAGCACCTTAATAAACACAATACAAACATGAAAATATATTAAGCAGTATAGTTTCAAAGAACTATACTAAGTTCGAAAAACATTACGTACCTCAAATGCCAGCCAGGAATAAGGAGAAACAACATCATAGAACAACTCGACCACTTTTCTGGGACTAGACATCTGTAATAAACAAGTATATTCGCATCACTGAACGTGGACTAGAAAGTATAAGAACAATGTCATTTAAATGCATGCGTACACATTACCCTTAATGTCAATCTGTCTCACTGAAGAGAAACTGTGTTAAAGTTCAACGATGTTCAGGAGCTGTATTAGAAAGTATAAGAACAATGTCATTTAAATGCATGCGTTGGGGGGGTTGTAACTGATAGATTTGAATATCCCCCCCCCCCCCCCACAAACTACACCCCTGATGCGTACACATTACCTTTGATGTCAATTTGTCTCACTGAAGAGAAACTGTTAAAGTTAAACGATGTTCAGGAGCAGTAAACTCAATCTAATACAATACCGCCGTCTATGGTTGGGCGAGAGCAGCATGTAAGTTAGAAGAGTTATTTGTAGATTTTAGATCATTAGACCTACTACTAGACTGCTTAAATTTAATAATAAATGCAATAAAAAAACTGGCTTTTTCAGATTAAAAACTAATCGCCAGCCAAGATGTTTTTTGCACTGTAGTTTGTAGTTTTGATAAACTTTCGATTTAAGACAATTATATTTTTTATTATTTTTATTATAATAACATATCAGTGCTGAGCTTGAACGAATGCAGTAGCTACAGTTTAAATAAATGGCATTAGATTATTAACAACGAATTCCAAATGTTTCCGGAGTGCTTGTGCACCGATGCGCCGCCCTCTAGCAGTCACAGTGAAAGTTCCCGTCTGTTGAAGGGGTTGCCAGATATTCAGATCGTGACTGCGTATTTTCATTCATCAGTCTTTAGTATGTTATGTTGAAAAATAAATTACGTTTATTATTGTAAAGCTCATAAATACAATAACCATGAATGTACTGCAAATTTCAAACCTGCAGTTTTTCTGATCTTCTAATATACAGTACAGTCCAAAAGTTTGGAACCACTAAGATTTTTAATGTTTTTAAAAAAAGTTTCGTCTGCTCACCAAGGCTACATTTGTTTAATTAAAAATACAGTAAAAAACAGTAATATTGTGAAATATTATTACAATTTAAAATAACTGTGTACTATTTAAATATATTTGACAAAGTAATTTATTCCTGTGATGCAAAGCTGAATTTTCAGCATCGTTACTCCAGTCTTCAGTGTCACATGATCCTTCAGAAATCATTCTAATATTTTAATAAATGAGCATTTATTAATAAGATAATGAATAATAAACAATAAACATTTATTAAATTGCTTTTTAATAAATGTACACCTTTTGATTATTATTGTTGCCTCTAGTAATTATGTGTCTGATTTTTAATTTCTCACCTATTTTGGATTGATTTTAAGCCAGCCATATAGTCATTTTTAATCAGTAGTTGGGTTAAATAAAACTAACCAGCAGGTTGGGCAAACATTTAACCCAACCACTGGGTTAAAACAACCCAATTGCTGGGTTTGTCCATTTTCAACCCAACTTGGCTTGTTTTTAACCAAACATTTTTTAGAGTGTACGTTTACACGACAACTATGTACTAAAAATGGAAAAGTGTTTTCTTTGTACAGATGACAACATTATAAAAACTATCCCGTTCACACGGATCTGCGAAAAATTACTAAAAACGCTGTATTACACATGCCAGACAAGTAGTTGGCGATGTCACTTTATAAATAAAGACTTTGCGCCTGCGCATACATGCATTCTTTAAAGGTGCTAAAGAGGATATTTTCGTCGACTGAGAAACCAAAGACCGTTAGTGAGTTTTTGAAATGAGTGCATGCGTAAGAACAACCCCCCTCCTTCACAGCTCATTTTGAAGGAACGCCTCCCAAAACTCGTGCACGAGTATGCCTGTGGGGTGTGGAAAGTTACTGGAGCGCACAGCCGCGCTCGTCTCTCACAAGGAATGTCATGGCAGTGATTGACAAGCCAGAGGGCCAATCCGCGCACATCTCTCACAAGGAACGTAATGGCAGTGACTGACAAGCCAGAGGGCCAATCTTTTACACGATGATCGAGTAAACGATTGGCTGATGCTTTTAAGGCCCTACCTCGTGCACAGATGATGTATAATAATATTATTTCTTTCAGTGCACCTAATAAATAGTCTTTTATCAGTTAGTAAAGAAAGTTTCAAGTAATATTGCAAAAATGTATAAAACAAAACATCCTCTTTAGCACCTTTAACAGAGCACTCGCGCATGCCTATCCAACTTATTTTTAGTTTACTGCACATTTATATTCCTCTCGTTATTGCCCTGTAGCGGCTAATAAATCGTAAGTCTTGGACATTCACAGAAAACACCTTATTTCCACGTTGAAAAATTAGGTGGATAGACTAAACACGCAATACGCATATGCATGCCGTCACCGTTTTCACAGATTAAATGGAGATGATAACGGTATCATTTTCAGAAACTTCCACTTTGAAACCCGTTTTGAACAATTTGCGTTTTCAATCCACCAAAATGCCGTTGTTGTGTAAATGAAAGGACAAAACGCATAAAAAGTTTTCATTTTTTGGTTGAAAACTGTGTCGTGTAAACAGTAAAAAAAAAAAAAAAAAAAAAAAAAAAAAACAGCTAAATAAAATTAATGAGAATCAATGTAATTAAATCAATATACATTAAAATCATTTCAGCTGAAAGATGAAGGCTGTGATATTAATGTTTTCACTAGAGGGAGCCACAGGATAAGAAATCTTTTAAGACTAATCTTTTATATCAGTTTCCATAAATAAATAAAAAGATCTAGTTCATTTGTATAACTATGGTGTACTAACACAGGATAGTTTTATATAATTAATGTAGGCCTACATAGACTGTGAAATGCGTTTGGATCATTAAATGTTTATTTAACTTTTATAGACCCCAATAAAACATATTCTTGTACTGATGTCCACTGAAAATGAATAGCCAATTTTATTAGTCTTTTATCATGATAGTGTGTTATAACATTTCTATAAAAATGTATTTCCTGTTGTTGTATGAATAATAAAACACTTATGTGTTCAGCTGCAAGCATAAATAATCATAAAGACAGCACATTCTCACATAACCTGACAGCAGCTCAGAAGCAGCTGCAGCCCAACAATCATTCCATTTATTTTTTTTTTCTAACATGCTGTCTCAAGTATCATGTTTTTTTGTGTGTATTTCTGCATTCCAGTAGTACTCTATAAATTTTTTTTTTTAGACTTGTCCTAGACCACCTCTGACAATCACAAATTTAGGTATGCAAAAGTTTAGAATTCAAGAAGTTACAATTTTTTATTAATTTAATGGTTGTGGAGATATAGGCCAATATATTTTTGGGTATGGTCCATAATTATTAATTGACCTATATCTTGTGATTGCAATGTCCAGACTTCACAAAACTTGGTACACATGTACAAGACAATCTGAGAAAACATGCCAAATTTCTGGGAGTTGAAGTTGAACACATTAACAGTGTCTGATATATAGTTTACATGTCTATATCTCACCTATTTTTTTTCATACATTTTCTTACAAAATGTCTGACAAATTTTCTTATAATACTTATATAGGCTATATAAAAATAAAATTATATACAAATAACTGTTGTTTACAGATCCCAATACAAGCAATGCAGCCAGATGCAAATATTGCTGCTTCAAGTTAAGGCTCCAGACACTCCCAGGATTTGCCGGCCACGCAAGACGTTATGACCCATGTGTAAAGGCCACTCATGTCAGCCCACCAGACACAAAGCTGACTGAAGACAGATCAACAGGGTCGCCGTGCTTATACTTTACACCTGTTCTTTTTGAAGCTATTTGTCTTTTTTGACATACAAGACAGAGCAGGTTTGTTTGAGATTAAACACTTTCAGCTATCAAATTCTGTCAATTTTATTATGAAATTCAAACAATAAATACAGTTTTTGGCGTACTTTTAATGTGGAGACAAATCGCTGTAGCGCCTCAGTTCAAGCTGCATGTGATCCGATCATTTAACCAATTGACTAGTTAGTAAATAAACACGAATGAACATCAGAAGGTACACTATGTTAAAAAATACAGTACAACTTACCAAAATGTACAATAATCGTTAAATCAGTGTTTCAACTGTAGAAAAAACGTCAATAAAACAGATTGAAGCCTAAATAATATGTCGCGCATAACACAGTACATTTACTTCAGGAAATATATTTAAGTTAATGACCATAGCATGTTAGCAAGATGAACTAGGCCTATAGAGATATCAGTAAATATATGCACTATATTAAATATATTATATTTTTACTCTTATTTTTACTGTTATGTCTTTAAAAATATTATAACATTATAAAAACCTCATTATTTTAATTTGAGTTGTTCGTTTTAACCATTGGTTCCCAATGTTTACAGCATAAACTGAGAGATTTTTTTTTCCTTGAGAAAAATGTAGCTACTTGATATTTATTAAAATGAATCTATATTGAAATAAGATCAGAATCGAATCACAAGCTTATGAATTGAAATCTAATAAAAGCAGTACGAGGTAGGCTATTCCATGTAAACATTGTAACATGCATGTTGTCATTAAACTTGTAAACGAATTTCTGTTTAATTTAAAGCTGCAGTCCGTAACTTTTTTTGGTTAAAAATGATCCAAAATCAATTTGTGAGCAAGTACATAACCAGCCAGTGTTCAAAACTATCTCATTATCTTAGCTCAATTCACAACGGTAAGCTTGTAATAATGTTTTATAATAAGAGCGACATGTTGGATTTCCACGGGAAATTGAAGCAAGCAGCAGTTAGTCTGTGCGTCATTACGTCACGTCCGTAAACAGAAAGGAAGGAGTCCAGGCTAGTCGGTTTTATCACGTGAGGACGCTGCTGGTAGTGGATCATTTATAGCTTTTTCTCACAGCATCTGAAATAATTAATCTTATCATTTTGATGGCGGATTGTAATCCAGAAAGATCTAAATGACAATCATCAGTAACAACTGGAAATTCAGCCATAGTCAAAAAGCAAAAGACTGTGGAGTGGATACAGAAATTGCAACGCAGGTAACGCACTAAATACACATAGTCACGCAGTGCTGATGTTGTTAACATTAACAATTTGAGAACAATATAACAGTAATAATAATTTGCACGGTTTGACGTGATCTAAGCTAAGCGATCGTTAGATTTAATCATCATTGGCAGCGCAATTTATTGTAGGCCTAATGCTTTTTTCCTCAGTTGGTCAGAACAAAAGTGGCAGAAATTTTACTTACTTGTTCAGATTATATTTTCCAGTGAAAGTTCTTATATTGGTCATACTTTCAAGACGTAGAATCTGTGATTCTGAAGTACAGTATCCACACCGGTGCGGTGACTGACAGCAAGCATTAGATTCATCCGCGCTGACGAGCTGTGCCGAATCACAACGCACGTACAGATAACTGTTCCGTATATGACTGCAATTGCAGGTTTCAAACAGAGATGGCGACAAAGAGGAAAAATCGCGGACTGCAGCTTCAATTTATTTTATTTTATTACAACCCCACCCCCTCCCGTTCCATAATTCTCACTCCAAGCTAAACTCAAAATTTGGCAGCCCTGATTTTTGTGAATTACATAGACATAAACCTCGTTTGTTTTCTCTCTCTCTTTTTGTGTGTGTGTGTGTGTGTGTTGTTGAAGTTACTGTTATGAACAGCACTTATTAAAAAGGCCTAAAACAGATACATATACAGAAAAAAATAAACATGATTTACTTATTACTTATGTTTTCACTAATTAATAATGTTTTACGGTTTCTTAGACAATAATTTGTTGTTGCAGTTTTTGTTGAATATCTGGCAACTCGTAAAGCGATGCCTGAACATATGCGGTAGTAGGAAGTGGTGAATGAGGAGAGAACATAGTGCTCGGGCGGTTAAAGGGGACTACGGGAAATAGTTAAAGGGGACTACGGGAAATACAATATCCATCAGAATAAATAGTCTTTGATAGCACACCTCCATACCTCACTGCTGTAAGTATTGTTGGGTTATTTCAGAATTATACATGGTCTATCCAGTCTTACATTGCCAAAGGCTATCTGCTTATCTGCAAGGCCAGTCTATGCTATATGATTCAAATCACTATTCAGATGTCAGTTGTTTTTTGTTTTTGTTTTTTTAAACTATTTTGATGTTGTTGTTGAATGACTAGTGCCTGGAAGTGACTGCATGAGTCACAGAACTGCCTGATCCTGCCATGTCAAGTTGGAAATGTTTGGTTCAATAAAATGAAAAATTAAATCTGAGCAAAGATTAATGAGCTCAGTTTATAAGTATTACCCGAACACCTGATTTTTTTTTTTTTTTAGTAATGATGTGATAGTCAAAGATGGGATAACTGGCTAAATGTTGGCAGTTTTCTAAACTGATTAACCCAAGCCAAGTACTATTTAATGTTGGATGGATAAGCTTGAATATGAATATAATATAATTATAACAGTGAGACAATTGTTATGCTGTGTTATTTGTGTAAACAGAAAGATGTCACCAGATGAATTAGTCTACCTAGGAATCCTTGCTGCATCAATACCTGTAGGTTTCCTCTTCCGCTACCTAAGTAAGTCTGACTATGTCTTTATGTTTGAGCCCACATATTAAAATATGTTAATAAAAGGGCAAATAAAGGTAAAGTGGTACAAATTGTCATTGTCATTGTTTTACGATATGTTTAGAATGTGTGAAGGGCTGAGCCAATGTTGTTTTATCTCAAAAAATACAAAATATTAAATATAAAAACTTGAAATCTCACTTCAAACACACATAGACTCAATAAACGTAAACCTAAAACACCCCATAGATCAGTCTTTCAGGCATTACTATTTATTATTATTGTGAATGAGTCAAAATTGTAATTTTTATGATGTTCAAACTGTCTGTCACTACTCCTGTTTCATCACGATTTTAAATATCAGCTTTTGATCATTTTCATGTGCATTATTTACCAGGCCCTCCAGTCAAGCAGGGGGCGGCATTGCTCTTGGGTTTGATCATCTCCATTGCAACCTGTGGGATACACACTCTACACTCTTTCTTTACAGTGTTAGGAACATGGCTGATAATAAAGATCAGTTGGAGGTTAGTGTGATATGTAGCTGTCTGCAATTTTACATAAGATTCGGCGCTATTCCCCTGTGCTCTGTCTTATTTTTTTATCCAGAAATGCCCCTGCTCTGTCTTTGGGCTGGACGTTTCTGTACCTCCTCTTTTTCCGTCTGGTCACCTGGTTTGGCCTCCCTCAGCCAACACCATTTGCCAATGCCATTCAGCTTCTTTTAACACTAAAGGTAAAACACAATAAAATTAGACACATTTTCTATGTTTTAATCTCTTGATATAATTATAAAATGAGTTTTGTTTTGAATACACAGATGGTCAGTTTAGCTAATGAGGTTCAAAGTTATCACTTGGAGAAGAAAAAGGAAGTGAGCGACTTCACCAAGTCCCCAGTTGTGGGAGGACTTTCCCATGAACCTTCACTCTGTGACATTATATCATATAGCTACTGCTATGTGGGCATAATGACAGGTATTTTTCATATTAATTTGAATGTGCGGAATGCTTTTGTCTGTTCAGATATTCCGTGCTGTCTGTTTTGCATGTATGCTAACTTGTCTTTCTCTGTTTCTCTCTGCTACTAGTTCAGTAATGTGTGAGTCCAATTTCTTTTTATAACTGATTTTGTTATTATTGCTCCTTTTTTGCCATGATTTGTCCTCCCAAACCATACATCCATATGCTTCACTTTTGTCATTCCCTGTGGCACATTGATGTGGCTCATTTTTCATTGCAATATTGCATTCGATTCCATACCCATACTCCATTCTATCCCAATATCATGTCATCTTTGCCCATCTATGTCATGTCTTCATTGATTACTCTTACCATGCTCTCCTCATGTTCCTTCATTTTCCATTCTTTCTCCCACCCACTCTTGCCGGTGTCCCCCAGGTCCCTTCTTCCGCTATCAGACGTATGCAGACTGGTTGCAGCAGTCCAGTCCCCTGTCGCTGCCAGGTAAAGAGCCCTGCCTGCAGAGGCTGAAGATGGTGCCCGTTTACGGAGCTCTCTTTATTGCCGTCAACTTTGTCTTTCCCTTGTCCTATGTTCGCACTGAAGAATTCCTGGAGCACAACTATTTTTACAGGTTAGTTTTTCTGGATTAAAGGACCAATCCAGACTGAGTCTGAAAGTAAAGTCCAAAAGAGATGTTAAAATTAAATCTCACTTTACCATGATTTTTTTTTCACCATATTGAGGATCGTATTGTTATGTTTCAGGTTTTTCTACATGGTGGCAATATTCTTTGTATTCCGGATGCGTTTCTACTCCGCATGGTGTGGGGCAGAGGCAGGCTGCATCAGCGCAGGTCTAGGCTGTTACCCCCAGGGAGCGCTGTCCAAACCCGGGGGAGGACCAACTGTGAAATACAGGTTGGTGATTCACTTTATTACCTGATTGCTTTTAAATGTGCTTTTACAGTTTGACTGTAACTTGTAAATATGATGACTTTATCTAGTCTGGCAGTATACCAGGACGAACAGCATATGTTCTTTGAAAGGATATGATAGAACTTTAATTATCCAAGAAGAGAAATGTATATGTTACAGTAATAGACTTGAAGCAGGATCCAATAAAGAGGACAGCAGGGTCACATTTAGGCAATATTAATCTGTACATGTCAAGACACATAATAAATTTGAACACTAGAAATACATGCAAAAAATATCACTAAATATATTTACACTACCATTCAAAAGTTTGGGGTCAGTAAGATTTTGTAAATCTTTCTGAAAGTCTCTCATACTTTTGCTGCATTTGATCAAAAATACAGTAAAAACGGTAGTATTGTGAAAATATTATTACAGTTTAAAAAAAAAGCTACAGTTCAAATATATTTTAAAATGTAATTTATTCCTGTGATGGCAAAGCATAATTTTCAGCAGCAATTATATATCCACAGACATACAACTGTTTTCAACTGTGAAAATATGAAAATATTACAGTTATTCCAAGTGAAATAAATTTAATATTTAAAATTGCTTCAAAAAATTCTGAGAATGGATATCCATTTTTTTAGAATTGCTACAGATTACATTTAACAAGTGTAATTAAATTAATTGTGTTTTTAAAGATTCACTTTCAGTGAGCATTAGCATGACATTTAATTTGGACAGTACAGATCAATTTAATAAAAATCTGTTAATATCAGGCAGTTATATGGTACTGATACATTGTGCAACCATAGTGTAAACAGTACACACAGTAAAACGTCTATATTTCTTCAGCCTGTACCTGCAAGACACTTTAAGCAAGATTATCTATAGGAAATTACAAACTCATTTGAGGTTTGATCATGTGGTTGATAATGTATTTGAAATGTTGTTTGTTTCAGTCCTGATCCAGACACAGTTGTGGAGTACGACTTCAAAACTATCCAGAACATTGACTGTTATAACACAGATTTCTGCGTGAAGGTTCGGCATGGCATGCGCTACTGGAACATGACGGTGCAATGGTGGCTTCACCACTATATCTACCCCAATGCCCCTTTCAGGGCGTACGCTCTCAGGTACAAGCATCCACATTTGACCTTTCAATTGCATCTCAACTGCATTGTTGTTTACCATCATAATCTTCAATCTTCAATCATAATCTTTTCTCACATTCTGGCAGGGCTGGTTGGACTATGTTAATCAGCGCTTACTGGCATGGCCTCCATGTTGGATACTACCTCTCTTTTCTCACCATCCCACTGTGCATCGCAGCAGAATCGGCCATGGAGGCTTCCGTCAGAGCCCGTCTGGGACCGAAGGGCCAGAATATCTTCGACTGGATCCACTGGTTCCTCAAGATGAGGGCTTACGACTACATGTGCATGGGATTTGTTCTCCTGAAGGCCAGCGACACCATCAACTACTGGAGCTCCATATACTTCATAATTCACATCATTGCTGTTGTATGTATAGGAGTAGGACAAATGATGAAAGGAGGGAAAAAGAGAGAGAGGAGGGAACGAGGTGAAGGAGAGAAGCAGGATGTGGTAAGAGAGAAGGCTGAGTGAAACTAATGTGTGATGTGATGATTGTGTTGATAACTGGAGAGTTGGTATGTTTACAAAAAAAAAAAAAAAAAAAATCCCAACATGCACTGTAATAGCCATCAACTGCCATTTAACGGTTTTTGTTTTGTTTTTTAAAAAAAAAAACAACAACACAGAGAGACGAGTAATGTATGAACCCAAGGATATTCAACTTTATCATATTAACAGTGAAAATAGCTTTCAAATATTTCCGCTATGTTATGTTATTATTTGTTTTATTATTACATATATTGAAAAATGCTTCTTTTTGTTGTCCGGTGAAAAACAGTGCAACCTTTTCGATTCATCCTGACCAGGTCAGTATTGTTAAGTCATTTTTCTAAGTTGCTTTGAACAGTTGGGAAAAGGGTTGTATAATATTTTAATAGAGTTTCTCCTCTAATCAGTTGCCGTTGAACTTGAATTCAGCTCTCACACAGAGTACTTATGACTGAGTCCATCCATTTACACACACACACGCAAAACTGATGAATGTTAGACCTGTATCACTACGTTTGAGTGCAAATTTGTGGAGATTTACTCTCTCTGTAATGGTGTCATTGAGGTCATACAAACTTTTTGATAACATTTTGGGATCTCTAATGGGACATTAAGAGTTGGTCTGCTTAGTCTGCCAATTCTGAGTATGGATAGATGGTTACATATCATTATTATTTGTATTATTCTACAAAGAATGTGAAAGTAGTTAGAAACTTTCTTTTTCTCACTCTTTTCAGAAAGGAGAAGTGAATGTTTTTGCTATTTTGTTGGTCATTTGCAATTCTTTAAAATGTAATTATTATATAAAAACGGTCCTATTCCAAAACATTCAGATTTTTTTTGTTCTCTACACTGGAGGAGAGTGCTGGTGTGTAGTTTATTGATCGGTTCAGATTGTATGCTGGTTTCTGTAATGTCTACCTACCTGCTATATTTTATCTCTAATGTTTACCTTCTGGAGTATTAAACACATGATGTGCCACTCATATCACAGTGTTTTCAATAAAATCACTGATTTTTATCCCTGCCAAACTTCCTTTTCCTAATGGAATTTCTGTGTTTAGATAAAAATATTTTAAAAAGTATCACCTGATTTTTCATTATTGTCTCAAACATTTTCATCTTAATATGCTGATTTGGTGCTCAAGAAACTTCTGTGCTGCTTTTTTTTTTTTTTTTTTTTTTTTTTTTGGAAACCATGAAATATTTTTTAAGATTCTTTGAAGAAAAAATCTAAATAACAGCATTTATTTTAAATAGAAAACTTTTATAACACTATAAATGTCTATACTGTCTCTTTTAATCGATTTTAATGTGTCCTTGCTGAATAAAAATGTTAATTTCCTTAAAAAAAATGTACTGACCCTAAACTTTTAATTGGTATTATATATCAACGGTCTGTTCTTTTACCCATTTTAATGAATGTATAAGTTGCATTTTGAAATGAAGTTTTTATTATTTAGTTCTCATGTTTAGCATGTAAGGTTAGTGAAACGATTAGATTAGTCTGTTGTTAATACAAAGACTTTGGCCTATGCAACAAAAAGGTTATGCTCCTTGTCTCCATGACAACATTTTTAACAGGCGATAAACTAAAGGAAGATTCTTACCAAAGCTCATAACAAGTTACTATTATTTAAAACGTTATTATTATTAGTCATTATTCAAAAGACAACCAACCAAATCACAACCAATTTAGTGAATCTGCTTTCAATCCACAGAGAAAGAAAACATTCCGATTGAGGACTGTTTTCTTCACTCACGGTAACAGGATCTGTCAGTAGGTTGCCTTTGTCTCTTTGTCACGGTGCTCAGCTGGTGTTAAGCTGGTAATAAGTACAAGGAAGTATTTCCAAAGTTTATTTCCATAAGATTCAAAGTCCAAATGACAGTCCACTCCTGACACACCTGTGTTCTTCTCTGTAATGGGAATTTGCCAAACTATAGCTATGCACTACTGACATCTGCTCTTTTTTCGATTGAGCTGGTTGTTTTCTTGTTTGTTTTATGTGGAATCTTTGTTGATAGTACCTGATTTCTGATGGAACTAAGATCATTCAACAACCAAGTCCATCCAACTCCAGGTAAGAGAGTATATGTAATGAGAGCTAATGTGATACATATATAAGCATAAGGGTGACAGAGATTATTTACGCTCCGGTTAGCTAGCAATTTGTCCTGAGTACAAGAAAGAGCTGTACAAGCTTTCTTTTACAGCTGAATAACTGGAAAATCTTACGCTATTACAAGACATCATTTTGGAGACCGTATATTTTACAGTTTCTTAACTGTATGTCATTAAATTATGTAATTTCTATACCAACTTGTTTGAGCTAAACATGTTTCTTACTGTAAAATGCACTGATAATAATCAATGTACATAATAATAACCAAACATTTTGAATAAAATCTAAACAAATGTCAGTAGGTAAATTCTGAGAATGCCTTTTCCATAAATTAAGACAAGGAGATTAAAATGTGTAAATAATCATACTATTTAGTATTTACTAACAACTTTTATTTTATTTTATTTATTTTTTTTACAATTATATGGTGAGGTAATTAATGAGTTAATAGCTTTTTACTGTTGCTTTTTCATGTTCTTTAATTATTACAAGTACTAACTGTTACTGATTAAACTGTAATAGTGTAAATTTAACAGCGTATGTTACATTTGTTGATGTATGTGCTTTACAATGTTCAGTCTATGTTATTTTGGAAGCGTTAAGGAGAACTGGCAGGGATATATAGGTCATGGCTATGTATAGAAAGGTAGTGCATATAATATTTTCAGAGCTGATGGGAAAATGCTGCTCCAGTTTGTTCTCGGCCCTATTTTTTAACACAGACATTATTGTAGTTGACTGTAATGTCTCCCAGTACAGTCAAACATCAGTATTATAATTTTCTTGCCATATATCATTTTAACATACCAACTTTTGTAATTGTTATTACTCTGAAATGCATCTGTTTTCTCTGAACACCAACAGACTACCCTAGTCCTTATGGTTCCCAGCATTCATTGAGGTTACGGACAGTTCCAGCTCAAGATACCAGTGCGGTTCGGTTTGACTGGGCCTCCCCTCCTGAAGATCCTGAAGATGCTGAAGACTCTAATGAGCCTCGAAATCTCCGCGAGCTGCCGCTGCACATGGGCCTGAAGAGAGCAGTATGGTATACATGAATTATCTCATTCCATAATTGTACCAGGGTCAACTAAAATTCCGAATTGAAGAAAAACAATTCTTTCTCTGTCTTAAAGGGATAGTTCACCCAAAAATGAAATTTCTGTCATTCTGTCAACCTCATGTCATGACCTTTTTTTTATGAAATCCGGGAGGGAGAGATGAAATTGTTGAACATAGTCATAAAAAATATCTAAATTTGTGCTCCAAAGATGAACAAAGGTTTTACGGGTGTGGAATGACATGAGGATGAGTAATTAATGACAGAAATTTTATTTTTGGGTGAACTAACCCTTTAATACTAGCTCT
The DNA here is from genome assembly GCF_024489055.1 of Chanodichthys erythropterus. NCBI lineage: Eukaryota > Metazoa > Chordata > Actinopteri > Cypriniformes > Xenocyprididae > Chanodichthys > Chanodichthys erythropterus. The sequence goes on along the minus strand of NC_090222.1, from coordinate 25,691,635 downwards.
CAAAAGTTTCAAACAGAATTATCCTCTGAAACTTTTAGTTGTAGAAAGTTTAATCGTAATATGGCTCGTTTTTCTCTCACTTTCTTCCAGGCAGGTGCAACAGATGAGAGTTCCAGTTGTTTCTACCTCTTGGAACATCAAACAATCACAGACATTTCGCCGTTTCTGTGAGGTTGCCAAATATGTCCTCACATGTTTTATTCTGTGGAAAAGGGGAATCCAAAGGATAGGAGGTGAAATATAAAACAAACTAAAATAGTTAACATAAATGAGAAATGCTGCTCTCATTAGAACATACATGTCTTTTCTCAGAAAAATGATAAGTAAATCATTTACATTTTAACATTTAGCAGACGCTTTTATCCAAAGTGGCTTACAAATGAGAAGAGCAATAGAAGCAATCAAACCAACAATAGGGCAAAATAGGCCCTGCCAAGAGAGCATTACAATAGTCCAGTCTGAATAGAACAAGAACTTGGGAAAGAAGTTGCGTAGCATGCTCCGATAGGAAGGATCTGATCCTGCTAATGTTATATAGGGCAAATCTGCAGGACTGGGCAGTTCTAGCAATGTGGTCTGTGAAGTTCAACTGATCATTAATCACAACTCCAAGCTTTTTGGCTGTCCTGGATGTTTTGGTCGACAAACCTAGCTGAATGGAGAGTGTTGGGTTGGCCGGGACCACAAGCAGGTCTGTCTTCGCAAGTTTTAGTAAAAGGTGGTGGTCGTTCATCTAGCAAGAAATGTCTGTCAGGCAGGCTGAGATAAAAACAGCGTCAGATCCTCTGATTGGAATGAGAGCGAGAGTTGTGTCATCAGCATAGCTGTGATAGGAAAAAACAATCATCTGGTCATTTAAGGAAATATGCCAAGAACAAGATATAAGTCTAATGGAGATGAACAAGTTCATTAAAAATAAACTTTGTATTCAAAAATAATTTCCTTTCCTTTCTTTTATTCACTTGTTTTCTTGTAGGTCACTTTGGTGGAGGAGTCCAATCCTACTTCCTGTTCCTGAGATTTCTTGTGATTCTCAACTTCCTGTCCTCCTTGTTAATCGCAGCATTTGTCCTCATTCCCAGCATTGTGTTTCGCTCCATGAACTCCATGTCTAACTCCACTACCCCTACAGTCAATCTAACCGGTAGGAACACAATCTCCACTGATAAAAAATATTTTATGGTGAAGTAAATACTACAGAAAAAAACAAATGTAATTTCTACATGAAAAAGTAAGAATAATAATAAATAATAATAATAAACCTAAATAAATTCTATATTAGCACTCAATTCAAGCTTGTAGAAATTAGTGTAAATATTAACATTATAAAGTTAAGTAAAACTATTCAACTTTTCTGATACATGATATATCATTGATACATGTGTTCCCATCATGCACTGGACCTTGAATAATTAATGAGGTTGATTTTTTTAACTGTTTTACAGCTGTATTTACGCTGTTTTAACATTGCTTTGTGGTTATGTTTAGTAACTTGCCATTTTGTGACATTTGGAGTTCATTTTCTACTCAGAATGGCACATTCGTACTCAAAAACGAGCCATGAAATGTTAAAGTCATTGTGTCCTCAAAGTCATTGAGGTCTTTGTGTTCAGGTGCTTTGTTACTTATGTAGATATGTTGTCTATACACAATATCTATTGTATTATTTACTTAGATGTTTCTAAACCAGTTTAATTCAGTGTTATATTGTTTGAGTAAAATGTATTGTAAAGGGAACTTCAGCAAAGTAGAAATTACTCAACCATTTTACCCTATGGCCAATTAAAATTGCTTATTTTATTTATTATTTTTTCTTAAATTAGTAAAGTAGAGTTTTCTTAATTCCATATATGAAATGTACTTAAAAACTATGTGTGCTAAATCTTGCAAAAGAAAAATTAAGTAAATTTTACTTTTTTTTTCAGTATGGTATAATAACCAGGGCCCGTATTTATCAAGCCTCTGAGAATTACTCACAAAAACGCTGCTAAGAATTGACTTAAGAGTAAAAAAAATTCTTGGCTTAAAGCTGTGCTTAAAAGTTAGTTATTAAGCATCACAATTGTAATTTAAGTGAAGTGTACTAAATCTCTAAATCTAAAGTGTCAGTCTAGGAGATGATTCACGACACTTTGCTGTACCACAAACAGGATTTTGGATGATGACATAGGCATGGACTAATCACTGAATAGATTTCCTTATTTAAGAATATTCTCAGAAAAATTCACATTGAATGGTGAAATTCCTAAGAGGAGTTTACATTCAACACACATTTGTCAATAAAGAATTTTCAAGAGAATACATTATGATTTACACATTGGAAATGAAGGATAAACACGTTTTCCACCTTGTTTTAATTGCAATTTTTAAACCGGTGTGCTGTTAATGGATCTGCCTATATGTAGCCTAGATTTTACGAAATAATCAGCCACCATGGATTCCAAAATAAAACTGAACTGGCGCAAGGATGAAGCGGTACACGTCGTCCACCATTTCAAAAACATTCTTGCTCAAATGCTGAGGTCATCAACTTTGTCCTGCAAAGTTTATTTCCAACCTCCTTCAGCACACCTGTGATTTTCAAGCAGTCCTGAGGAAGAGCTTGATTGGCCGGTCTGTGGACAGTAGGTCCCCAGGAGCTTAAGCATTTGTTGCTTTGGTTAATAATTCATTATTATAGCTAATCCTTTCAAAGAAAACCTTAGATCACATTAGAAACAGTTTGACTATTTTAATAATGTTAAAGGGATTAAATTTGGTCTTTTCTTTCCTCCTTGTTCTGAGCCTATGTTTCCGTTTGCTGGAATTCCCCCAATGCCAATTTTACTAATCTCATACTCCTAATATTATTGAATTCAGGGTAAAACACTATCAGGAAATAACCCTCTTTGTTGAAATAGTATTCAAATTAAATACAATGAACTGGTTTCAATTTAGTTCATTTTAATAGTATTTTTTAAATCTGCAATAAAATGTTCTTATTATTTTGTTTGCAACAGGTATAGATATATGCTTGCAGTATGATCCAAAACCTCATACCCTGATGGTGTTCTTCACATACTTTCTGGACCTGGTCTCAGGAACGGTATGGACGCACTCAATGAATACTTTTCTAAATGGGGCATTTGTGACCTAATGCTTAGAGAGTCAGACTGTTAACCCAAAGGTTGTTGGTTCGATTCTCAATACCAGCAAGAAATGACTTGAGGTGCCCTTGGGCAAGCCACCTATAACCCCCAGTCGCTCCCCGGGTGCCACAGCAAAATGGTTACTCTGGGTGTATGTGTGTGTGTGTTCATTACTCACTAATGTGTGTGCACTAACTTGGATGGGTTAAATGCAGAGAACAAATTCCAAGTATGGGTTGCCATACTTGGCCTTCACGCTTCACTTTACTTAAATAATTTAAAGCATCTCCTTTCTATTGTAATACATTTTAGAATGTAATTTATTCCTGTGATGCAAAGCTTTTCAGCATCATTACTCCAGTCTTCAGTGTCACATGATCCTTCAGAAATCATTATAATATGCTGATTTGGTGTGACAATTAGTAACAAATAGAAAATAATCCCTGTATATTTAGTCTTTCACATTTGAGATCTTATTTTTTATTATTGTGAACCTAATGATCTTCGATCATGTCTTCCTTCAGGGGTTTATGGAGTATTCATACCTGTTTTACGGCTACTATAATAATTCAATGATTGAGAGTAAAGGCTTCTCTTACAACATCCCTCTGGCCTATCTGTTGACAGCAGCCTTCTACTTCCTCTTCTGCTTCATTTGTATGATTATTAGGTAAGTCTTGTCAGCTTTGTCACAATTTTCTACCAACATATTAATAGAACATTGCTGAAGTATCATGTTGAAATCCCTGATTGACCAACAGAATGGGCGGCACGGCTCGTGTTGCTGTAGTGACGGGTGGAGGAACAGCAGGGGGTTACAGTATACTGGTGTTTACAGGATGGGATCACGGCCTCCAAGGAGGCCGCGCAACAAAACTTAAACAAAACAATTTTCGCTATCGGTTACAGGTCTGTGTATTGGAAAACAAGTTTGAAATTAAATGCTTTCTTATATATTGTTTAACAATACAGTGAGTAATTGTGTAGGAGCGGGTTTCTTTTGGAAAATAAGTATTTAAAAGGAAACCGCTAGTGGAGAGTATTATGTTTTTTGTTTTTTTCATGTTTCTCAATGTGTCTTTCTCCCTCAGGTGGATCTAGAAGAGGAAAGACTTAAAAAAAAGGCTGCCTCCCTGACTTTGTGCCAAACAGTCTCTCTCTATGCGCTCCGTGTTGTCCTTAACATAGTTGTCTTAATACTCATTGGTGCAACTTTCTATGGCATTGCTCAGGCAACTCAATTCAGCCAGGTTAGCTGAAGCTAAAAAAACCCTCACCAAAACCAGTTACTAAAACTAAAAGTTCACATTAAAACTTACATAAGTCTCATAATGCTTTGGGCCAGTAAATCTTGATTGACACATTGTGATTTAGAGATTAATTTGTCTAGTGCTGCGTCTGAAATCAAATACTTGTCTACTATAGAGTATGTGAAAAACTGCATACCAACAGAGTATTATGTCTCATTACATATATTCGAAAAACAGTACATGAATAGATGACCTAATACCTCCGCAGAGGTTGTGAAGTGAGCATTCGATGGATACTTTACTATCCCATGAGGCCATAGAAGAGGAGTTTTGAATGGCAGTAAAGCGACTAACACTATAGGTCACATGCAGAGCTGGGTTGTAACTGATTATATGTAATCCTGGAATCAGATTCCTAAAATTACACTTGTAATTGGATTATATTACATTTTAAAATACTCGTAATCAGACCATATGAGATCATATGAGTACTTCACAAAATATTCACAAAATGGCAGTAAATTATTTTTCTGTTATTGACAGCAAATTCAATGATTCTCCCTAATTCTCCTAATTTAACCTTTTAAATTAAATCTAAAAAAGCTTATATCTTAATTATGTGTTCGGAAAGTATTTCAGTTTTGTGGAATTGCACACAAAAGAAGTAGTAGTTTACCACTAGTTAGGCAGCTATAATTACATGGAAAATTGAGAGGCCACACAGCATAAACAAGTAAAATATTTTTTAGTAAGTATTTTATTTATTTATTTATTTTTTTTATTTAACATTTTTTAGATAAAATTATTTATTAGCTATTCAGCTATTCAGTTCCTACACAAACAGCAGTTTGAGAAAGCCTAACATATGTTTAATGAACTTTACGTTGTTGATAACAAAAGAGTGGAATGACTTCTTTCTCTTTGGATTTTTAAATCAATATTCTACAAGATTATTCTATTCAAATTAATGCGATAAATGAGTTAAGTCAAAAGTAATCGAAAAGTAATCAGATTACATTACCTAAAAATGTGTAATGTAATAGATTACATTACTAAATACAATTTTCATCATGAAATATGTATTTAGGAATGGATTACAGTTCGTAAGTAATCTACCCTGCACTGGTCACATGACAGTGACAACATGGCAGATGAAGTACGTCTGAATTTCATTCATACTACACACATTCATGCTCTATAGAATGCATATTTTTTAACAGTCGCAAAGCAAGTTTCACACCAATTGTAGTACCTACTACACAGCATTTCGGACGCAGCATAGGTCTATTTTTTTCCTTAGAGGAATTTTTAATGATATACAAGTAGGATTATAAAAGTAATGCAAAAATCTATATTTTTTATGTATTTATTTATTTGGTTGGTTGAGGTTCTGATTACCTTGTTGGGCTTTATTTTTTGACAATTAATTGATTAAAATCTCTCTTTCTTTTAGTCTGAACAAACAACAGGCTTTAAGGGGCTGCTGTTACAATACTTACCCTCCATGGTCATAACAGCAAGCAATTTTGTGGTGCCTTTACTGTGTGACAAGATTGCATTACTGGAAAAGTATTCTCCCAGTACCACCGTCATCCTGGCCTTGCTGCGGTTAGATCAACACTCACACCAACACAGAATAGAGATATCAAAGAGAACAGACAACAGAACGATGAAAAGCAGCACTTGTTTAGCCTTGGTTAAAACCTCATTGAGAGCTCTTAGCCTGCAGTTTCTTTTGTGACCCTCATTAAATAGCTTTTAAAATGAATCATTTCAAATGAAGCACCATTATTTTCTCTAAATACTCACACATTGTTCATTCATCCACTGCTCTGTTTGATTTGTCTTTGTCATTATTCTTTTAGAGACTCTTATGCTTGCTCAAATTTACTGATTCTCTCCATTTGTCATTGTAGAGCGGTTTTCCTGCGTTTGGTGAGTTTGGGTGTTTTGCTGTACACTCTATGGGAACAAATTACCTGTAAGGGAGAAATCAACAGCGAAAAATGTACACCCTGCAAATATTATTACGACGAATATAAGGTAAACAACGAAAGATATGCACTCATTTATAATTTGGTCAGATACACTACCGTTCAAGAGTTTGGGGTCGCTTTTTAACAAGTGTAATGTAATTTATTCCTGTGATGACAAAAAAAAAAAAATCTTACTGATCCCAAACTTTTAAACAGATTGATGTCTTACTGTTTAATGCCCAAGGATTTACAAAATGTGGCTTCTTTTTTTTTTTTTTACTTTCAATCCCTCTTTCACAACCATATAGTGCTGGGAGACACGAGTTGGACAGGAAATGTATAAACTGACTCTTTTTGACTTCCTGATTACCATCGCTACACTAATCCTTGTAGAATTCCCACGCAGGTCTGTTTGTGTGTGTGTGTGTGTGTGTGTGTTAGGTCACAGATTTATATATATATATAAATGTGTATCTATAACTTATTTTTGCCATCTTCAGGATTGTGGTGGATCATTGCTCATGTAAACCGGCTCGGTGGGTGGGACGGCAAGAGTTTCTGGTTGCCCCAAATGTTCTTGCTCTAGTTTACAGTCAAACAGTGGTTTGGACTGGAGCTCTTTTCTGTCCATTGCTGCCATTCATCAACACCATCAAATTCATCCTCTTTTATTACTGCAAAAAGGTACCATGGCATGAGCACAACTTTCTCAGAAACATTCATGCAATTGATTGCAATTTCTCATTTTGTCCATGTTTGCTTGTGTCAGATAACTCTCTTCCAGAACTGTCAACCAGCAACAAGAAACTTCCGATCCACCACCTCCAACTTCTTCTTCCTGTTGGTTCTGCTCTTTGGATGGATGTTGGCCAGCGTGGTTCTCCTTTACAGCATGGCTAAGTGAGTGAGGCCTGCCACGCTCCATGTTGTTTTTAATGACAGAAAGAGAATATTAATGTATAATCATGTAAATATAATGTTTTTTGTTTTGTTTTTTGGTAGGATCCATCCATCTTATGGCTGTGGGCCTTTCCGCTTTTACCCAACAATGTGGGAGGTTGTACCAGAAAGTGTCAAAATGCTAAACAGCACCAGTGTAGAATTCCTGTTATATGTTGGATCCCAGAATTTCTCTATACCACTCTTCATCTTCTCCTGGTCAGTATAAACAGGATTTCTTATGGTTTCATGGAACATTTTACTCAACATGCCTTTAGTCAGTTTACTTTAATGAGTTTAAAATCACTCATTTATATTGATAAATAATTGTAAAAAAGAGAGGACTGCTTATGATGTAATTGTTGATGAAAATGTGATAAACATGTCCATTTATGTATTACATGTGTTTGGTATTTAATACACAGTGTTCTCATGTGCTATGTGAGCGCTTTAGCATCTGTCCATGGGAAAAGTGTAGCACTCCTGAAGTCTCAGTGTAAGCTGGTAAGTGCTTGATTATTAGTAATTCAAATCTGCAGAGAATGGTTACGCATATTTAAAGTGCGTAACGTGTAATTGTATAATACAATAATATTTATTTACAATAAGTTCACTTGGTATACCTTGTGTTTGAGGTCTGAATATAATGTAGATAACACTGAAAGCAAAGATAAAATAATATAACATTTAAAATAAGGGGTGTGATCTCCTAAGACTTTCTTCTTTTCAGTTTTACCTCTGGAACCATTATTAATCCATCCTTTAATCCGTATTTATCTGGGTTTAACAGGAACAGCATGACAAGCAATTCCTGGTCCGACAAATTGAGGAGATTAATGCCACAATGCAGAAGGAACAACGTGAACCAGAGCAGCCCCAGAGAGAGACTGAGCCCTTCTACCACACGGCAACACGGTGGAATCAACATGACAATTATGCATTTGACCCCGATGAAGACCCGAGGCCATATTAAGACTTTGATAAAGTGCAGTGTATGCTGGAATTCTGAAAATTGTGCACTTTATTAGTTTACAGAAATACAACCAATGATAGTTTTAGTACAGTTAAAAGGTTTGGGGTCAGTAAGATTTTTTTGAAAAGAAATTAATACTTATATTTAGCAAGGATGCATTAAATTGATCAAAAGTGACAGTAAAGACATTAATAATGTTGCAAAAGATTTCTGTTTAAATGCTTTTCATCAAAAAAAAAAAAAAAAAAAACTTTAATAATAAGAAATGTTTCTTGAGCACCAAATGATTTCTGAAAGATCATGTGACACTGAATACTGGAGTAATTATGCTGAAAATTCAGCTTTGCCATCACAGAAATAAATAACATTTTAAAATATATTCAAATAGAAAAAAAATATTTAAAATTGTAATACTATTTCACAATACTACTGTTTTACTGTATATTTGATCAAATTAATACAGCCTTGGTGAACATAAGATACTTTCAAAATCATTTTAAAATCTTACTAACCCCATACCATTGAAATGTAGTGTAGAAATGTTTATATGTATACAAAATATTCATGTTTATGAGGAAATGTACTCATTGGATAATGATGGGTAATGTAAGTGTACCTCCTTAACCATAAAATTCTAATTATTTTTTTACTCAAGTCTTTGTTAATTTTGTATTCCATTCTTTTTCAAACCATGAAAACACAGAAAAAATAAGTACCTCTATTCAAACTGCTTCTATTTTGAAAAATGTAAATATCAGTATAAAATGCTGAGCGTTATGAGGACTACAAACATATTCCTCACATGAGAAAGTATTTCATTATACAGAATTTAATCTCTGGTAAACAAAAGGCCTTCTTTGAGGGATTTCTTTTTTAGATGCGCCCTCGTGTGGTAGTCTACACGTAGTTACAAGACTGTCCACTGCGTCACGCATATTTTACGTGTGACGTAGTGCACACTACGGCAACTTACTTCCGGTGTTTGCAAAGCTTGCTTTCCACAGCATTCAGTTGGTGTATTTTTTTTCGAAAACTATTTAAATGTGTGTTAAGGTTAGAAACGGATCTGACATTTACCGATGAGATTCACTTACGAGTTTAAATGTCGTTGCGTAGTTAGTCGACGAGGCTATTTGTTTCGAGACATAAAATGAGCTGTTTCCGCATTTTTTGGCTCTTGTTTGTGCCCTGACAAACTCGCTACGAATCCACAATTATATTTGTCTGTTTGGCTGTTCTCATAAGTATTTCACAATGAACATTTTGCCCAAAAAGAGCTGGCATGTGCGCAATAAGGACAACGTTGCGCGCGTGCGCCGCGACGAGGCTCGTGCAGCAGAGGAAGAACGCGAGATTCAAAAGCGAGTGGAACGCGCAGAGCAAGAGGTAACCATAGCAACCCAGCATCCTTCCACTGTTTCTAGGTTAATTTACTACATTCTCAGCCCCTCCGGAAAAAAATAAATTATATATATATATATATATATATATATATATATAAAACAGATTTTGTTGGTTTAGCATTTATCATAAATATAATAAATGATTAAATGCTGTTTCTATTCTGTCTACGTTGCTATGTACATTTTATGCTGAATGTCTGTCCCATAATCCCTCAGGCTCGAACCGAGTATTTGAGAAAGAAATCTCGAGCCGCCCTTCAGCAGACAGGGGAATGGACTGAGGATGGAGAGGCGGCGGAGACAAGCCGAGGAGCCAGAGAGATAGAACACCTAAATCTTTTTCCACTAGAGGACTCATCTGAAAAGAAAGGAAATGCAGAATACCTCAAAGAGAAGAAGGAAGAGAAGGTGTGAAAAAAAGATTAAACACATCCTTCCAGTTTTAATGTTTTTTTTTTTTTTCGTTAATTTGTTTTAAAGTAACAATGAAATCAAAATGGACAATTCTTAACTTTTTATAGAATATTTCAGTATTTATTATAAATGATTTATCCATGCATCCAATCATATTTTACAAAATTCATATGCCCTCATATTATTCAATCAAAATAACTTCCCCTCCCTCTTCTATATAACAACCCACAGCAATCCATTTCATGTCAGCATTAATATACTTTCCATTTTGCCATTGTGACAGTCTATTTAAAATAGTAAATTTTAAACATGTTTTTGTGATATTTTATTCTAGGAGAAGCAAGAACGTGCTATTGGGATTTTAGTGTCTCTAGGTCCCGCTCCTGGAACAGAAGCCACTCCCTGGTACCTGAAAGATGGAAAAGACAGAGAGGAAGAGAGAGACAAAAAAGAGAAAGGCAAAAACAAGCAAAGAAGCATAACTGAAGAAGAAAGAGAAAAGAAAGACAGGAAGCTGAAAGACAGTTTGGATCCCCTTAAAGAAATGAAGAAAGCACTGGCAGTGAAGGACAGAAAGGAGAAAAAGCATAAGAAGAAGGAGAAGAAAGACAGAGGAGAGAAGAGGGGTGGAGAGAGGTGCGAAATAATTTTTCTATTTCTGTCAAAACCAATAAAGCATCTTGCCTGACTACACAACAGTTTAGTCATACTTCACAAGTCGCTATGATCACTGAGCCATTTCTTAAAAGTGAAAATGTGACCGTGAGTATTTGCAGCATGCAAGAATTTGATGTATACATGTTTGTACTTTCTACTGTTCCAAAGTTTTGGACTTTTTTTTTTTTTTTTTTTGGTTTGTTTTGTTTTTGAAAGATGTCTATTATGCTCACCATAGCTGCAGTTATTTAATCAAAAATACAAATTAAACAGTAATGTTGTTAAATATTACAATTTTAAAAGACTTTATAATGTCTTTTAAAATGTAATTAGTTCCTTTAATGGCAAAGCTGAATTGTTGCAGCCATTACTCCAGCCTTCAGTGTCACATGATCCTTCAAAAATCATTCTAATATGCTGATATTAAAATATTGCTGCCCGAGAAACATTTCTTATTATTATCAATGTTGAAAACAGTTTTGCTGCTTAATATTTTTGCAGGATCCTTTATTGAATCAAATGAACAGCATTTATTTGAAACCAAAGTCTTTGTTAACATTATAAATGTCTTCACTGCCACTTTCGATCAATTTAACATGTCCTTGTTGACTAAAAGTATTACTTTTGCCAAAACTTTTGAACGGTAATGTAAATGCATTTATAATTAGTATGTTTTTGCTTTCAAATATTTTCCTGATGTCATTTTCCAGTTTTTTTTTTTTCTGTAGTGTATTGCAGTCTAGAATAAATGGATATTAAAAAAAAAACAAATGAGGAAATATTACTTAAATTACACTCTGAAAATCGTTTCCCTTGCAAACTAGTTCACGTACAGGGCATGAGTAGGCTGCTCTAGTAACATCTTGTTGAATCCTTTTGTCAGTGCTTTCATCCTGAAATTATTTCTTTTACTCACAACAGTTCAATTGAGAGGTTAAGGGCTGAACGATTGCAGAGAGAAGCGGAGGAGAGGAAAAGGACACAGGCTTTACTGGAACAGAGGAGTGGAGGCGGGAAAGAAAAAGAGCTCGAGCGAGAGATGGGGGATCGAGACAGACCATACAACAGCGCCTACTTTCCCGAATTGGCACGGAAAAGGCAAAGGAGAGACAGAGATCAGTTTGGCTTTTATTAGCTAACAAAGGCTTTAATTCATTAAGTATAGAATTTGCAGAACTGTTTTGTGATCGGACAAGAAATTAGCCACATGCAAAGTGTGAAAACCATTTAAAATGACTGATTGCTACCTAAAAGCCATCGATCTGGGCCTCTGCATCACTTTTATTGGCTTCAGATGACTTGGTAAAAAATGGACAAACAGGAAAACTTACTGTTTGCCTGTATTTGTGCTGTCAGCACAAGAGCAAATAAGCTGTTGTAAAAATGTCGTCTTTTGATTTGTAAGACCTTCATCAGTTGATTTCCTGTAAAAATATGAGGCATCAGCATTAAAACATGGACAAGCCATTATTGTGAGACAGACTAAGAACATCTCTTTGTTGCTAATACTGGAGTCCATAAAATATTTTGTTCCTGTCATGTAAATACTTCATTACACCCTAGTATTGCATAGCTGGACTAAACGACCAAAAGTCTGGTCCATATTTCTGCTTATTCTGGCATTATTACTGTTTGACCCTAATGTAAAGCGTTTATTTATTTATTTTTTTTACGTGGCAGTTAAAGGGTTAGTTCACCCAAAAATGAAAATTCTGTAATTTATTGCTTTCCCTCATGCCGTTCCACACCCGTAAGACCTTTGTTAACCTTCGGAACACAAATTAAGATATTTTTGTTGAAATCCGATGGCTCCGGGAGGCCTGAATAGGGAGCAATGACACTTCCTCTCTCAAGATCCATTATTGTACTAAAAACATATTTAAATCAGTTCATGCGAGTACAGTGATTCAATATTAATATTATAAAGCGAGGAGAATATTTTTGGTGCAACAAAAAAAACCCGACTTATTTAGTGATGGCCGATTTCAAAACACTGCTTCATGAAGCATCGGAGCATAATGAATCAGTATATCGAATCATGAATCGGATCGTGTGTCAAACTGCCAACGGCTGAAATCATGTGACTTTGGCGCTCCGAACAGCAGATTCGATACACTGGTTCATAACGCTCCGAAGCTTCCTGAAGCAGTGTTTTGAAATCGGCCATCACTAAATAAGTCGTTTTTTTTTTTGTAAATATTCTCGATGCTTTATAATATTAATATTGAACCACTGTACTCACATGAACTGATTTAAATATGTTTTTAGTACAATAATGGATCTTGAGAGAGGAAGTGACATTGCTCCCTATGCAGGCCTCACTGAGCCATCGGATTTCAACAAAAATATCTTAATTTGTGTTCCGAAGATTAACGAAGGTCTTACGGGTGTAAAATGACATGAGGATGAATAATAAATTACATTATTTTCATTTTTGGGTGAACTAACCCTTTAAGGGCAGGTTTATCTGAGATAGATTAATATCCATGATAATATATTGTTGTGAAAAAATGGGGTAGCAGTCTCTGTGATCAGTTGTACAGAAAATGCATGGAACTATAGTGGAAAATGTACAGTACAGAAAATAATGAACAAAGCAGAATATAGAGATTTGTGCAATATGCATCAGACAGTCACATACTGTGGGAATGACATCTTAAGCTGACACTAAAATTAGAATTACATACCAAAAGAAATACTTAAATTATGCCTTTTGTCTCAATTCTTTATCCTTTGCAGTTTATGATCTCAACAGTAATTATGATTTCACTGAGCGTTTTTGTGGGACAAAAATAATAAAGAATATAAATTTATGCTTGGAGGATGAGATTATAAAATTAGCTTTAATTGGTATTTAAAGGCATCTTTGTGGTGAAAATATTTGGCCTTTTTCACAGACAGACAGGGGTTTGCATGTTATTAACTTGAATTTCAATGGCACGGTCCGTGCACCTGTCCTCCCAAACGGATCATGTCACTGCTCCTTGGAGGTGGTCCGATTTAGGGGGATTTTGATGCAATGATACCCAAGGCCAAGACACGGGGGCGTTGACGTTCTCTCCTTTCTCATAAACAAACGCTTTGTTGGCCGGCAGCAGGTACCTGAGTGAAGGGCATCGCGTATTCGTTTGATTGCGAGGCAACGTCTACCTACGAAAATCGCCGCGAGGCGCGCGCAGCTCCACAGAGATCATAATAGCGCAAGCTCGATTGCGTCTGACGTAGAGGGGCTTCTTGGAAGAAAACATAGCTGGACCACTTACATGATACTGACACGGTATATAGGATAGGATATATAACCAATAGAATGACTTCACTGGTATTTTCTGCCCGTTTTCGACCGTTGGGACTCGATGAGGACGGAATAGTAACAGCGCGTTGCTGAGGATGCGGATCGCGGGATTAGGCTGACACAAAAGAGCGTTCACACTGTGTTTAATTGCGGATTAAAGGAGAGCATCAGCCTTGCACAACAAGGAGACGTTTCTTTATTAGCGGGGAGCCAGACGCGCGGCCGGGAACATTGACAACATCGCTCGGATGGTGGTGCCGTGGACCGCGCGACTATGTCACTACAGTGCTGGGTGATTGTTCTGGTCGGGCTGATGTCGTACTTCAACCCGGAGAGAGCACTGGGAGCCCCGCAGAAGGAAGGTGAGCGGTGTCGTTTAGATGGCATGATGTTATTGATGCGCTCGAGGGGGGAGGAGGCGATGAGACGCTATGTGAATAATGGAAATCTGACAGTCTGAGGAGAGTATGTTAAATTTCTGGAAGGGGGTGACGCTCATTAAATATTATTTCATCATTCTTTCATATCTATTATTTCTCTATATATCTAAGAAATAGGCTATATGTTAGAAAGTTGCATATTGGCACCATAAATGCGTCCATTTATTGAGCCCGGTCATCATGCACTGGTGATAATAGAGGTGTCTGGCTGTTATTCTGGTACGCATGTATGATTTTTCATTGTGGGCCTGCAAAACCTCTGTCCTCTATGTAATTTTACCTGTGGGCCCGAGGTAAATCCTATTTTACATAGCGCGATTTTTTCCTGAATCATCATCTGTCCCTGTTGTAGCTAATGTTCGCAGAAATGCATAATCCGGGGTTTATTATTAGGTGTTATATGTTTTATTCCGCGCATGATTTTAGTACCATCATGAACACAAATGTGCCTACAGGCCCGCGTGTTTATTTGTGTGCTCTCATGCAGTAGGCTATGTGTAACCATATGGTCTAAAGGGAATTGCGCACAGGTCCGTGTCTGGCCACTGTTTTTCGAACAATAAAAGGTTACCAGATGAATAATAACACCCTTCATGTTTTCATGTACACCTACCTGCATATTAGCCTATATCTTTTCATAGTTCAAGTGGACGAACACCGCGGGGTGATTCTCGAATGCAGAACGTGTGCCTATTGTTAATTGAAAGCATGGCAATTGTGGTGATGGTTGATTTTTTTTAAATGTACATTAATGGGATGTTTTTTTATTTTTTTTTATTTATGTTTTAAATTTTTTTAGCAGCACACAATAAGGTTAGTGTGTTCTGACATAATGTGATATTTAGAAATTATAAAGCTGTATGATATAGGCTCTGTAAAACGAGAGCAAGTCAGGAACCTGATGTGAGAGTGGCTCAATTAAGTTAACATGTTTTAATTATAAATTAATGTTTATAATATTTATTTGTGAATAATTATTATAATAATCATCACATTCATTATATATTATTTTATAAATATATTTATTATGTTTTTGCTGATGTTGTTAATAATAAAAATATATACTGTTTATCATTGAGAAAAGATGATGAAAAGCAGGATTTAATGATATTTAGGTTTCTGTTCTTTTTCTGGAAAAGTGTCTAAAATGAGCACAACCTCAAATGACCTGCAGTTTTCAGACAACAGACCTTAATGACTGCTTAGTGCTCGGACTCTTCTTAAACAGCTTTAAACAGCCTCAGCCGAGACCTTGCTGTCAGTCCTGATGTGCCCAAAAATGTCTTTGTGGTTCCTATGCTATTTTAGGAAAACCATGGCCCACCACTTCTAAAAGTTACATCACTGTTCTCAAATGATTAAGAAATGATAGCATTATTATCCTCGATATTTTCAGTAATAGTTTCAGTTCAAACATAATTTATTATATGAAATTATTTATTTTGTGATTTGCTTAATGATGAGCTATAGTAAAAGGGAGATGTAGATTCTCCAGCAATGACGTGTGCTATAACATTGATGAATAAATGATGAGGTTTCAAGTCAGTTGAATACATGATACAAGTTATTTTAGTTTAGTGGATATTCATTCTTAGCATCTGGATAATCACGATACCAAAGGTATTTAACTTCCTTGCCCTCCTCCCCACCTTCTCTTCTCCACAGATGGCTCTCCTAAAACAAACGGGCAAATTGAGGTACAAAATCAAGTATGGCACCTTTCCTTCTGACCCAGCAACCCTCCAGATACAAGAATCTTTTTCAATGATCCAGTCCCTTCCCTAAAAAAAGGCCCTTCCCCCAAACAAAACTCCAAATACCCTCCCTTCTTCTTCAATAGTGACGAGTACAAGGAATGTCTTGTATGATGACTCTCTGGTTTCTCTCCTTTGCTTTCCTTAAACCTTAAATCTCAAACCCCACCCTAAACCCAATATGAAGGTGATCTACTCTGAGTTCCTCTGCTTTTCTCTGTACTTTCACCCTTTGTGCAATGAAAACTCTTCATTGGATTCCTGTGCTATGTTCTGAATGTAACGCTGCCCTTTTCAATTTTTCCCTGTTAGGAAAATATACAAGCTATCTATCTATCTATCTATCTATCTATCTATCTATCTATCTATCTATCTATCTATCTATCTATCTATCTATCTATCTATCTATCTATCTATCTATCTATCTATCTATCTATCTATCTATCTATCTATCTATCTATCTATCTATCTATCTATCTATCTATCTATCTATCATCTAACTATTTATCTATAGATCAGTCCCTTAGTATTTGTCAGGATGTATATGTAAAACTCTACCCTCTTTTTTCCTTAGTTTCTGTGTCCCGGGATGGCTCTCTCTCTCCGCCCCCTTATGTGATTATTCTCATCTCCTGCTCTGGGCTGGTCTCGTTTGTTCTGTTGCTTCTCACCTGCCTTTGCTGCAAAAGAGGAGGCGTGGGATTCAATGTAAGTCTCTTTAGTGTGGGGATTATACTTGTGGGTTTTACGTGAGTTTTGCATAATGTGGGTGTTACTGATATGAATCAGCATGAAACATATGTTTGCTTGTTCTTCTGATGTTTGTTACATTTCTTTTTTACATATTCCCACCTCCACCTTTCTCTTTCAGGAGTTTGATAATGCTGAAGGGGAAGAATGCTCCGGGGCATCCAGCCCTGTTCCTGAGGACAGTTTGTCCTCCTGTCCATCACTACCCGAGGTCTACACTCTCCCACTGCGGGATAAGAACTGCCCCATCCTACCGAATGGCACAGGTAAACCCACTAGCTACAGGCAATATGTACATCTGGCTCCATAACCTGTTCCTTCCTAAGTTACAAGGTTAAAAACAGCAAACTCCTTAACACGCTCCTGTTGTATCCCACAGATGGCTCTCAGTGTTTCCGAAGGCACACTCTCAACTATCTGCAGGAGATTGGAAATGGCTGGTTTGGAAAGGTAGACATGTTTAAATGATAAAATTTTTAATCTCAGGAACAGCTTGGACTGTAACTATGATGAAACCTATGGTGGATGTTCAACATATCTAAGAAAACTGAAAAGTGTATTATTATGATTTTATTTGTGTAGTCCTTTAAGTAGGCTGTTTCAGGTAGCGTTGTGGAAAGTACCGACTTCAATACCAAGTCAATACTGAAATTTTAAAAATGTGACACTTTGAGCGCTGTTGAGCGGATTCGGAAACATGTCTGATTGGCATTGTGTTCATGCGCTTATCAGATATGTCTGTGATTGGTTACAATGATCAATGCACGGGAGTGTTTGAAAGCAGACAGAAGTGTTTGAATGAAAGCAGGAGCGGGAGCATTTGAAAGCAGGCGTCTATCAGTGGACCGGTTCGCTGATAGACACCTGCTTTCAAATGCTTTGGTGTGTATCTGTGTAAGCACTTGATGAAGAGCACCATTGATGTCTATTTACAACATGTTTTTGAAGCATTGATCATTGTAGCCAATCACAGAAATATATGTCAACTTGGTATCGAAGTCAGTAATTTCGACAACACTAGTTTCAGGTAAATATAAAACTGAAACGAAGTAATTATTGTGTTTTTTTTATTCATTCAAGTATGGATGTGCACTTGAATTAATGTCGAGGCTTCTGAATCAGTGTGTAATATTCCAAATATCTGTGAAATTGATCATTCTACACAAGCAAGTGTTATATTTTAGATCTTAAACACTTAAAATATGACATTTCAGGCCATGGTCTCATTTTCAGCTGCTCTCTTTCTTAGCTGATGACCAACTATAATTACACTGACCTGAATTTATAGTCTGTTTGACGTGTAGGTCATCCTGGTCTGTATATCCTCACTGCATACATATTTATATAAGGATGTAGGCTTTTTTTAGTTTCATTCTATACACATTCTCTTTTTTCCCCTCTCTTTCATTTGATAATAATGTGCAGATTTGGTGTACCAAACTGTTCTTTTTTTTTTTTGGAGGGGGGTGTAACTGTCTGATCTGTCTCTGTTAGGTAATACTGGCTGAGGTGCTGTGTGACTGCAGCTCCTATCAGGCTGTGGTGAAGGAGCTGAGGGTCAGTGCTAGTCCTCTGGAACAGCGAAAGTTCTTGGCAGAGTCCGAACCGTACAGGTCAGACAAACTGGGTTGCTCTGGCTGCCATTATGTTTTGCTGATTGTTGTTTTTCCTAGGTAATCCAAGTTTTTTCAATGTCATTAGTGGAAATTTTTGCTGCTTTTTATTTTTCCCCAATTATATAACACTTAAATTGCTCACATAAGCTGTGAATTACCTATTTTTATGCCCTTTTATTTGCATTATAATAGCTTGTAATGTTGTTGGTTGCATTTGAACACAGAATACCTCCTCACAATATATATATATATATATATATATATATATATATATATATATATATATATATATATTGGCCCTGGAATGCTACAAAACATAATTAAGTTTTAATTACATTTGCCATCTCTCTTTCTCTTCTTCCTCTCACTATGGTATACCTTATGTTTACAAGAATATTGACAACGCAAGCTAACATTTATTGATTTGTTTTTCACACCTGACAGAAGTCTTCAGCATCCGAATATCCTCCAGTGTTTGGGCCAGTGCAGTGAGAGCATTCCTTTCCTTCTGGTCATGGAGTTTTGTCAACTGGTGAGAACCCAAATCTCAGTAACTGAGACCAATTTTGAAGAAAAATGCAATTACTGCCTTGAACAATGTGTTTGTCTTTTATCGGGAAATACAGTAAATGGGCCTCATTTATGAAACAATGGCACATTGAGTTTAATGGAACAATTTACATAATAATGGATTTATGATGGATTGGATTAGATAGTTCATGGATTTTATTTAAATAATTCTGCACATGTGTCATAAACAAGGCCCACTATGCACTCAAGAGACTGAAATAAATTTAAATATACAGTTTTATAATCATATACAATTTTTGTGCATTTTGTAATCATAAATTGTCTTAGCACAGCATTTTCTGTATCCAACATTGATTTTTTCAAATAATGATTTTCATCATTTTTTGTGTCTGTATCTACAGGGTGACCTGAAGAGGTATTTAAGAGCTCAGAGGAAGTCTGATGGGATGACCCCTGACCTGTTAAACAGAGACCTCTTGAACTTACAACGAATGGCATATGAGATCACCTCAGGTCTCTTGCATCTCCATGAGAACAATTACATTCACAGGTTAGATTGATTAAATCTCTAACCCTACAAATGTTCAGGAACATGTGACTGATATTGATACACAGCATTTGTGAAAAGGGACAAAAGCAAAAAATATGATGACACAGTTGTCTATTTGTCTGTTGTTATTCAGTGATTTGGCACTGAGGAACATCCTCCTCACCTCAGATCTTACTGTTCGGATCGGAGACTATGGCCTCTCGCACAATCAATATAAGGTACTTAAACAATTACTAAACTTCATTGCACTTCAAAGAGACTTAATAGATCAGGCCCTCAATCAATCAGTGTCTTAGGTTTTTTAGTGTAGAGGGTTTTTTTCTGTTCACAATAGAAGATGTTTTTGTTCGTACTCGTAAAATTATTTCATGCATAATGGTTTTAGAACAGCTTAGCTTCTTTTTTGAAACTTATGCAATGTGGTTATCCATATTTTACACAAACAGGAGGATTACTATCTAACCCCAGACAAACTGTGGATACCTCTTCGCTGGATTGCCCCTGAACTTCTGGAGGAGTTTCGTGGGAATCTGATTGTCACTGATCAAACCAAAACCAGCAATGTGTGGTATGAAAAATTATGGACAAATGTATTTCTAAGTGTATTTAAATGAAGAATCCAGTAATAGCACATGATTTTAGGGATTTTGATCATACATACAATACTATTGACTTTGACTTTTTTCCTTCAAATGACAACTGACAGGTCTCTGGGTGTTGTGATATGGGAGCTGTTTGAATTTGGGGCTCAGCCGCACAGACACCTGAGCGATGAAGAGGTTCTCACTTTTGTCATAAGGGAACGACAGATCACTCTGGCTCAACCTCGCCTCAAACTCACTCATGCAGACTATTGGTCAGTATTTTTAATGGCTTTAACTAAATGGAACTATAGCTTTACTTAGGTGTAGAATTCACCTACAAAATGTTTTACACCTAAAGAAATTAAAAGTACTTTCTATTTCATAACTAGTGCAAAAAATACTTTTTTTTAAAGTAAAAAAATATTCAAAAGTCCTTAAAACTAATGTATCTTGAGTGTATTTTGTCTTACTGCTCTGGCAGATTGTTTCTGAATATCTTATATAATGTTGTTCTAAAGTCAATAATAGTCTTATTTATCTTGTTTTAAGATATTTTAACTGTAAAATGATACAAAAATGTTCATTTAAAACAGGATTTGTAATCTAAAGAAAGTCGAGTGTGTATCATGCAATATGTGAAATACTAATGTAAAAACTCTATTTTTGCATATTTCATTAGGTACGAGGTCATGCAGTCATGCTGGCTACCTTCATCTCAGCGGCCAACAGTCAACGAAGTCTTTCTCCTCCTCTCCTCTCTCCTTGCTGCTGAACAGGGAAGCCGAAAGAGTTCTAGAAGGGATGAGGACGAGGAGGATTATGAGGAAGACAGTGGACAAGGAAGGAGAGGAGAGAGTGATGAATCATTTGAAAGACGATGGGATGCACTCCGACCCCCAGCTTTCCAGTCAGCCGCACACAAACTTCATAGGGAACGAGAGTACGGGAGGGAGGATGGCTGCCTCAGAGGAAATGGAAACTCCTACCCTCTTTTGGACCCCGTGGACAATATGATCACTCCTACATCTGAGCTTGACGACATCCTTACCGTAACAGAGACCAGCAAAGGCTTAAACTTTGAATACTTCTGGGAAAAGGCCCATGGCAGGAGAGGCTACAAGCCACTTCCTCCACCTCAGCCAATACCAACACCAAATTCTGGCCACAGGCAAACCTTGGACACACCCACTGTTGTCCCTGTGATCAGCGCTCGCAGCCCTTCACTGGCCAGCGAGTATTACATTCGTCTGGAAGAGCATACTCCCCAGGATAAGTCCCCTAGTCTAGGAAAAGGGCGCTCGTTAAGAACAAATTCAGTGTGTCCTGGAGATCTGGAGCTGGTTGAGCTTCAAACAGGGACTACTGGAAAAGACAGACCAGGATTCAGTCAGCAAGATGGCTTTACAAGAGGCACCTCTCAGACTGTCAGATCCAGTGAGGTAAAGGTTTTGGTTCCAAACACTGGCTTGGTTGAGTTTAGTAAGGAGAGCTGTAACAGAGTGACAGATTATGCTGTTATAGACATTGGAGAAACAAACCAAAAGGCTTTTGGTCCTCAAGCACCCATTCTTCCACCTAAACCTCGTTCAATGTCCATGTCCTCTGGCAGCCATCTACACTCACGTCCCCTGCCTGCTCCTCCACTAGGATACGCAAGAACATATGGTTTAGATGTCTACCCTGGATCCTCGTACCCAACAGGCAAAGTTGAGACCTCTGATTCTTTACTAATGAGTTCACTGTCAAAAGCCAACTTTGACCATTTGGGCTTAAATCGCACTCACCAGAAACTGCCCCCATCTCCATCACTCTCTCCTTCCATTCCACCATCTTCTGGCAGTCAGTCCCTATTTCTCCCACCTCAAACCTGTCCTCCACCTCTCCCTCCCCACTATAGACTCCAAAAGGGTCAAAATTACTCATTGGAGATGCATTCCAGATACAATGCGATGCACTTACAAAGAGACCCATTAAGCTGTGACCATACTGACAAAAAAGAGTATGCTGACAGAGGGATGACACGATCTCAGTCTTTGTATAATTCAAGAGATGGTCCAGATATGTACACTACAGATAATGATCCCTACTCCAGAATGACTCGATCCCAATCCACAATTCCAAAAATTGAAAGAACATCATCCTCTAGCCCAGAGTTCTCAAAGGATGAGGATGATGAAGATGATGATGATGATGATGATGATTCAGCTTTCATGTCACCAGACAGACCCACAACCATTCAGCATACCAACTTGGCTGATGAACCAGACCCGGCAACAACCGAGCTTTTCTCAAGGGGGATGAAGCGAACCCAATCCCGCCTCGCCACCATCCTCCCAGCCATATGGAGGGAAGATGCAGTCATGCAACGAGAGCGAGTTGCAGCTGCTAGGAAATCTCCCATACATTTGTTTCTGACTGAGATCTCCAATGACTCTGTGGACATGAAAGATGGAGAAAGCTCATGGGCACGAGAAAATGATGGAAGGAAAGACAAAGGAATGCGGCGATCCCAGTCTCTTGTCACAGAACTTGACTCATCCTCTCAAACTTGGGCCTCAGACAAAGACTTCCTGCATGGATATGAAGGCAGCGCCAAAAAGAGAGATTTATTCCTTACAGAGATTGAGACATCTGTGTCTGATTGTGAGGATGCATATGATGGTGAAGGTGGTACTCCGGTTTCCAGATTTGGAACTACACCTCATCCTTTTGCACATCACTCAGATTTGCCAGTGTATGTAGAAGCTGAGGAATCTTTCTCATCAGGGATGAAGAAGTCTCATTCCCTGCTCTCTGAAATATCCAATGAGAGTGTTGAACCTGAGCCGAAGACTGGGGAAATGACAAGAGAGGAATTTTTGAAGGAGATTCAGTCTGCTGAAACATTTCTAACTGAAATCATTACAAGGCAACGTAAAAAGGAGGAGAGCGTGTCACCTGCTCCATTGTCTCCTGAGTATGAGTCAATATGCATCGACCCAGAATCGTCTCAGACAATACAGTTTGAATCTGAAAGAGCAAGAGCAGGGAAACCACCAGGTGACACAAAAGAAGCAATTTATGCTCAAGTCACCAAGCGGGCAAAACGGAGTGAAATAAAAGTTGCCATGCGCCCAGAAATTCCAGTACTTCAAATTGCATCTGAGTTACAAAATCTTGAATCAAGTCAGAAATTATCTCCAGTTAGTTGCTTTACACCTGAAATACAGATAGAGAAGAGTTCCCTTATTGATTTTCCTTCCTCAGAAGTAATGCCTAAAAATGGGCCTCTATTGGAGCAGATGTCTCCTGTTATACAAGAGAAACAAGATTCACAAGTGTCACAGAATCAGCATGATCGTATAAGTGAAGGTCCAGTAGAAACCAGGAATATGCACAATAGTAATGGTTCACAGAGTTGTGACAAAATTCAAATCACTGGTGATACGCAGATTAGAATTGGAGATGAAAATGATTTGAAGGTCATGTTTGTTCAGGCAAAAGAGCAAATGCAGAAAAATGATTCCAGTGTTTCACCTGGTATTGATGTGATGACATCAAATGTAACATTTGAAGAATATACACACAATGAGGAACTGTCAGAACATCCAAAACCAAGCCAAAATGAATCAAACTCTCTTGATCTTTCACAAAACAGAAATTCAACAAGTGGCACAAGCTCTACAAAGGCAAGGGAATACAGTTCAGATGTGAGTCAACACTCCCCCTCTGACAACAGACAGAACTTAGAAATGGAGACGTCCTCTAAATCCCTTAAACAAACCACTTTAACTGACAAAGAACCCAGTTCAAGGACAATGTGCAATGACAAAGACACAAAAATAGCAAATGAGAAAATACTTCCAAGTGACACACTCTGTTTGAATGAATCAAGCACAGATGATTTCCATTCGCCTATGGTGCATGAACCCAACTCTGATCAGTCATTGTCCACCATGACCCCCACAGATTCTGCCTTGTCACCTTCAACCTCTAGCTCAATGGACTGCCTCACACCTGGAGACTCCTGGTTGGGTGGAGGAAGCAATGGATGGAGGGCCCTTGGAAATGAAACACCACATCGGGATTCGGCCTACTTCTCAGACAGCGACTTGGAGGGTGGAGAGGGTTTAGGCAGAAGAGGCACCGATGTACTTGGCCCTTCTCGTTCAGGTGGCGTTAGAGCGGTTGAGCGAGGAATATTGATGGGAATTGAGGAAAAGATTGAGGATGAAAGACTACTGGAGCATTTTGAAAAGGAAGTAAAGATAAAACAGGACATGCAGGAATTGTGGGTTTCAAATGATTCATCTGATATAGAGAAGGGTCTCATACAAGGTGCTGTCATCTCAGGTGATTCTCAGAGTGAATGCAATACTGAGTTTATTGCCAGCTTGTTCTCCAATGGAGAGGATGAGCCAAATAAAGGAGTTCCATTTAGCAACAGCTCCCTTAACTTCCAAAACTCATCTCTAGTTAAAAATAGTGAGCTGGTCATTTCTCACACATTTTCAAAAGAAAGAATGCTTCATGATTCAGGTGCTATTGATCTCACACTGCTTGCCCATATAGTCTCAGAGCCTCAAAAACCCATTTCTGGACCAGTTTGTCAAGAAGAACTCATTGAACATTGCTCATATTTGGAAACAGCCAAGTATAAAGAAACACGTTGTACGTCACCTGATTTCCCAACTGGTGAACAGCCATCAGACAAAAGTAAATCTAGGTTATCACGGTTTTACAGCTTACAGTCTGATTATTCTAAATGCACCAGCAGCCCTGAGATAAACATAAAGCTCAGCAATGATGATACCAAATGCGGCCTGACCCAGTTCATCTGGTCTGAGACAAACCCTGAAGGACGTACAGGAGGGGAAAGGGGTGAGCTTGAAATCCAAGACACAGATGCGAATGAACTAGGCTTGAGAAACCTCTCGTATTCAGAAGAGAGTGAGGAAGAGCAGGCAAAAGAGCGGTCTGAAAGTCAGCTAGCTGTAGGGGAACTCTGTTTTACTATCAAGGAATCCTCACAAAATGCTGCAGAGGAAAAAGTCAGCAGTATGGAGCTCTCAAAAGATAAACGTTCTGAAGAATTCGGCAGAGGTGCCTCAATGGGTCTTGAACTGAAGGAGAAGGAGTTGTGGAGTGCCCTCGAGGAAGATTATGCAACGGTGGAGACTGTGAGAGGGGAATTCAATTGCCAGACATTTCAGCAGGGAGAACTTCACCTTTGGCCTGTGGAAAATGACCAGTGGGCTGCAGCCGAAGATCGGACACCAGAAGTAGGGCTCGGATCAGAGCTCTTCCCAAGTTTTGGAAAAAAGGCCTGGGCAGAGGAGGAACACTTAATGATTAGTCATGAATTCTGGGAATCTGAAGCAAATGATGAGCTTGCAGATAGTGAGTCTCATCCTGCTGCTCAGAGAATATGTGAAGATACATTTAATGATGAGAAGGTAGGACAGGTTGATTATCCACCACCTGAGAGGCTGATCCTTTCTGATGGGGTAAAAGGAACTTTTTCATCTCAGCAAGCTCCTTTAGAAAGGCTGGACTTTCAGCAAGAGGAGAACATAGAAAATCTAGACATAGAAAATGGATCATCAGGGGACTATACTAGAAATATGAAGATGGAAGTTGAGAATCTGGAGAACCCAGAGCTGGAGGCACCTGGACAACACAGACCTGTTGAGATGGTGATTGATTCTCAGAATTCTGAGACGTTTTTACAAAAATATGTGGGAGATGAATTGTTTAGTGTTGAAGACAATAAAGAGTTTGACAGTCATGAAAACATGGTAGGTGTAAGAGGTTGTATGACTCACTCTCCTTCATTTTCTATTACAAATGCCTCAACCGATGAGTTAGAACTTCTGCAATACCATAAAGAACCTCTTTCTAGTCACAACAGCAATGTACCAAGAGACCAATCCGAAGCTACATGGGCACCCAAGACTGAAGCAAGCAAAATTTTGATTGCAGACCTTGAAGACCATCACACCTGCACAATAGACTTGGCTGATAATTCTCACATCGTTTCAGTGTATCCAGAGTGTCACAGTACAGAAACCAATAGACATGATGTTGACAGTAATCACTGTTCTGCCATGATCAGTGATGTATTTTTTGAAAAAGAAAGATCAGATTCTCCATCGTTCCCAAGTCTCACCATTAGCACTGATCCAGAGCCGTGTAAGATCCACAGTAGCAATGTTCAATGTTCAGCGCCTGCACTGATTTCAATGGAGCTTGCTGAATGTGCTGCTTCCCCACATGCAGGAGTGGGTAAGTGTCAAGGTCCAAGTAGTTTCCCAAATACAGTACACCACATAGAAATCAAGACAAGTTCAAGTCTGTTCTGTGCCACAAATCAAACATCTACCAAAGGACATGAGGAGCCGTCGGGATGTTCTGATGATGCTAACTGTTTAGATCAGTCTCTTGAAGAACTTGCAACTAGTACCACCACTCAAAGCAAAGGTATCACTGCAAACCTGGGGCGAAAACCGCACACGTCTCTCATGAAAGAAAACCACATTCACCCAGAATCAAATGCTATACGGGAGGACGACAGAAATAGCTTGTCCCAGAAAGCGGCCCATCCACCTCTCTCCCAGTGTTCTCTGAACTCCATCCCTGAGTTGTTGATCTCTGAGTGGAAGGACTTGGATGAGGAGCCTCTGGAGGATTTTGAAAAACTAGAGCAGCTGTGCTGCATTTCTGGGGATGAAGAGACCCTTGGAGATCTGTTTTTAGGAAACTTAGATCTGCTTGAATCTTTAAAAAGAAATCCAGAGCAAAGAACAAGTGGTGCTGGTGGTATAATAAACCAGGATGACTCAGCAGATTTGGAGAAGAAGACAGGAGTAGAGCTAAAAGAGGAAGTTGATGGGATAACAAAAAGTACCACGGCTGTCTTGCAAAACTCAGAGCAATATGAAAACATTTCTCCAAATTTCCCAGGAGAAACTCAGCAGTCAGTGGAGAAGAGAACAGGGCAGCATGTGCCAAAGCCTCTCTCGCCATGCCATTCTACAGATGGTTCCAAAGGGCAGAGGTCACTCTCAAAAATGCAGACAAAAAATGGACTGATGATGCAGGTGAGTAAAAATGACACTAAAATGACCTGTACTCTATTGATGCTCTGCTATTTCTGAAACCTTTTGTGTCTTTATACAATCTTTTTTTTTTAGGTTTGTGAAGAGAGACTTCAATACTCTCTCAGTGAAAATGTTCAAACCAATGTCTTGTGGGGTTCTACAGTTAGTGACAGCGTAATTCTACACCCTTGGGGAGCCTCTACCACTTCATCCTCTGTAGAAAGTGTTGCAAGCAAAGATTTGGACAATGAGAGGTATGGTTATTGCTACAGAAACACTGCAAAAAAATAAAAATAAGTGAGAGATGAATAGAGCAGAGAACATTCTATTTGCATTCGAATGCAATTTTCACTGTCTTGAGATAATATTTATAAAAAACAAATCCTAGTCAGATATTCTGTATTTAATCAATGTGAACTGCAGAGAATGTGATCTTAGCTTTAATCTCCTTGTGACATTGTGGCATTTAATTTAACCACAGTCTTTGCTTTAGAATTATCTTTAACTGAAAGCTTTTCTTGGTTAAATGAAGTAAAAAACAGACTTCATCTTAGTGTAAATGATTTATCTTAGTAGCAAAGAGGAGACCCCACCCTCCTCTCCCTCGGTGTCTGTGAGTGAATCTGCTGAAACACAGACAGAAGCACTGACTGTGCTTGAACAGCCTGAGGTTCCTTCCTCTCTGCCAGTTGCAAATCAAGCAATGAAAGGTACTGTGAAATGAAATCATTCAGCTTTTTCATTTGGATTTGTGTTTATATAGTGTGTTTTGCATTTTATGCTGTTTTAAAATGTTGTACAATTTTAAATAACACATATTAAAGAAACAATAATATATTAAAATTGATTTTCTGACTGTAAATGATTGGGTAATTTGGCTTATAGCCCAATTGTATACATACCACCGTCTTCTTTGATATTTATCTTTCCTCTCTCCCTCTCCACCCATACCATCAACCCCCTGTTCCAGCTAAGCTGGCTCGTCTCTCCTTATCCCTCCCTCCACTCTCTCTCTCTCTTCCTCTCTCACCAAATGCCAAAGGAGGATTCTGGGAAGGGGGAGAGCATAGAGGGGGGAGAAGAAGGACTGCATCAGCAGGTAGCGATCCAGATGAAGATGAAGAAGAGGAACAGGAGGACGAGTCTCCAAGGCGCGTCATCGTTGTCACAGAAACAGATGTTGACAAGAGAGTGGGTTTACGTAGCTTGCTGAAATCGCCAAAGGAACCCGTGGACAAAGAGAACCGTGACCGTGGGAGGAATGTGTCATTTTTTGATGATGTCACAGTCTATCTTTTTGATCAGGTATGTCAAGGGTGTTTATACAAAAAAGCATTGAGTACCTTCAATTACGAGGTTTCACATTGTTAAACATTGTGTGTTTTGTTACTATTCTGTATCTTAAAACTTTTCATGCTAGGAAACTCCGACCAATGAACTTAGCTCTGGATCTACTAGTTCATCTCCCCACGGAAAAAAGCCCCCCAACACTGATGGTTTTGGTAAGTGTTTAGACCATTTGGGTGTTTACAAACAGCGAAGACGTGTTTTGTGGGCGGGGCCTACCTGGTGGCAGAAAATGACAGTTCTGCAGTAGCAGTCTATGGAAACCATGGAATAAAAGAGTAAAAAAAAAATTATATTTTACAATTGTGACTTTTTTTCTCATAATTCCAAGTTTATATCTCACAATTCTGAGAAGAAAAATCTTTTTTTTTCTCAATTTTCTCTGAATTGTGATATAAACTTGCAATTGCGACTTATAAAGTCCATAATGGGTGATATACTGTAAACTTGCAATTATAAGAAAAAAAAGTCAGAATTGTGAAATAAAAATGTTATAGGTATATAAATGTAATCTCTTTAAAATGTTACAGGTTTAAATATTATTTTATGCTGTAACTGTAGGGCTAATACAATTCTGCCCCCCGTGAACTGCATATGTGAATATTCTGTAGATCTGGTGTTTACATTAGTGTAATCATATATTTCAATATTCTGTAAAAATATAGAACATTTTTTTTTGCATCCAAAGAACATTTTTCTCTTATTCCGTGGATTTTACCCGTTTTCCTCCACTTGTAACCACTGTTTTTCTGCCACCACAATGCGCACGCAGCTGCAGTGATGTAACTGTGACGTCTGCCCCCAAATGGTCTATTCAGCAGAAGATATGATAATTTGGGACTGATTTGCATGAAGAAAATGTAAAACTTGTGATTGTGCGAGAAGAGTAAAAATCATGTGATCATTTGATATTATCTGTGATGCAGAAGACTTTTGGTAGTCCCAGATTGGGTCACATCAAGTCTACTCAGGGACGTGTCAAGGTTAAATGATCACAAAAATGGCATTTTAGATCTGTCTGCATCGCCACCATTTTAAAGGTGCCCTACAACTTTTTTTAAAAAGATGTAATATAAGTCTAAGGTGTCCCCTGAATGTGTCTGTGAAGTTTCAGCTCAAAATACTCGTGCTCCACGCCTACAGAGCTCGCGCTTGCCTTGAACAGTGCATAAACAAAGTTTACACAACTAATATAACCATCAAATGGATCTTTACAAAGTGTTCGTCATGCATGCGGCATGCATGCGTCGGATTATGTGAGTATTGTATTGTTATATTGTTTACATTTGATTCTGAATGAATTTGAGGCTATGCTCCGTGGCTAACGGCTAATGCTATACTGTTGGAGAGATTTATAAAGAATGAAGTTGTGTTTATGAATTATACAGACTGCAAGTGTTTAATAATGAAAATAACGACGGCTCTTGTCTCCATGAATACAGTAAGAAACGATGGTAAATTTAACCACATTTAACAGTACATTAGCAACATGCTAACGAAACATTTAGAAAGACAATTTACAAATACCACTAAAAATATCATGAATCATGTCAGTTATTATTGCTCCATCTGCCATTTTTCGCTATTGTTCTTGCTTGCTTACCTAGTCTGATTATTCAGCTGTGCATATGCAGATGTTTATACTGGCTGCCCTTGTCTAATGCCTTTCATAATGTTGGGAACATGGGCTGGCATATGCAAATATTGGGGGCGTACATATTAATGATCCTGTTACGTAACAGTCGGTGTTATGTTGAGATTCGCATGTTCTTCAGAGGTCTTTTAAACAAATGAGATTTATATAAGAAGGAGGAAACAATGGAGTTTGAAACTCAATGTATGTCATTTTCATGTACTGAACTCTCGTTATTTGACTATGCCAAGATAAATTTAATTTTTCATTCGAGGGCACCTTTAAGTTGAGATCAACTACCTACTGCAATGCTGTTGCACAGCACATATTAGCTGCAGTTAAAGGATTAGTTCACTTTTAAATAAACTTTTCCTGATAATTTACTCACCCCCATGTCATCCAAGATGTCCATGTCTTTCTTTCTTCAGTCGAAAAGAAATTAAAGTTTTTGATGAAAACATTCCAGGATTATTCTCCTTATAGTAGACTTGAATGGGCACCAGACAGTTGAAGGTCAAAATTAGTTTCACTGCAGCTTCAGATTGTTCAGAACAATCCCAGATGAGAAATAAGGGTCTCATCTAGTGAAACCATCGCTCATTTTCTGAAAAAAATTGAAAATTATGTAAGTTTTAACCAGAAATGCTCATCTTGAACTAGCTCTCTTCTTCTTCTCTATTTGAATTCCAGCAGTGTAGACACTGCTTAGCGTAATATTGCCCTCCACAGGTCAATGTTTGAACTAATTTTTATATGCAATATGCTAGTTCAATAGTATATAACAATTAGTTCAAACTTTGGCCTGTGGAGGGCAGTAATACACTTAGCAGTTTCTACACTGCTGGAATTCTAATAGAGGAGAAGAAGAAGAAAGCTAGTTCAAGATGAGCATTTAACGTTAAAACTTATATAATTTTCAAATTTTTTCAGAAAATGAGCACTGGTTTCACTAGATAAGACCCTTATTTCTCATCTGGGACCGTGTTGAACAGTTTGAAGCTGCAGTGAAACTAATTTTAACCTTCAACTGTCTGGTGCCCATTCAAGTCTACTATAAGGAGAATAATCCTGGAATGTTTTCATCAAAAACTTTAATTTCTTTTCGACTGAAGAAAGACATGGACATCTTGGATGACATGGGGGTGAGTAAATTGTCAGGAAAAGTTTATTTAAAAGTGGACTAATCCTTTAATAGTACTAATAAACATCTGTCTTTGGTAAAAATCTTCAGAGTACATCTATCACACATCTCAGATCACATTTGTCAGATTTTCTTTTCTTTTTTTTCTTTTTTTTAGGATCAGGCAGCCACAAGGCATCAAAAAGTAAAGACCATGTAGTGAAGTCAAGATCTCCAACCGGAGTCACTTCTGGCTCATCATCAAGGTTTACAGTAAGCCCTGCCGATGACCCACATTTAGTGTGACATACAACAGTTTCCTAAACACCTGGACAAAGTGTACCCCCCTGGAGTGAATGAGTGGCCCCCGTTGTCATCGGTAACTATGACGACTCCTGGAGGTTATTTTTTTAACTGCGAGAAAAAGAAGGACTCCCGTTTCAAAAGGCTGGAAGCAGTCCAGGTTTTACTCACTGCAGCAGCTGGAGTGGTAAATCCACAAATAGAAAGTACCTTCCAAACAGCCAAAAACCTTGGAGTTCTGTAAAATCTGACATGTACTTTTTCGGCTATGCAATGGGAGTCTTATTATGTACCAGCTTAACTGTTCTATTTTCATGGCTTCTTGAAGTACGTTTGTATTTTATTCCCCTTAAATGAAGGGGCGCACTTTCTCTGACCAGTCCCTGTCTATTTGTGAGCTTAGAAATATTGACATTGTAAATTTGTTCTCATTGCAGTCAGGCATTCTTGTAGTTTGTGGTTGAGGGGGGAATTGTCTCTCCAAATCACAGCAGTGCAGTTCTCATTTAGCATTTGTACAAACTAAAAATGAATTGCAACAGAATACAAACTCATTTTAAAACCATTTATTTTAAATGTATTCTTAGAATGCACGGAAAATTAAAACTGCAACTAACTGTTGTTTTATACTGTATTTTTTATTGCAGATGTTATTTATTTCTGTATCTAATTTGTTTACTTATTTGTTTATTTATTCTGCATTTGTTTAAATATGTTTGTCTGTTGGCCTAATTCACTTTATAAGTTTAAGTAAACTGTATATTTACTTTGTATCAAATTATTTTGGATTCATGGCATTTGCCGTTTAATCCTATTAATAACCGCCTCAACAAACATATATCTTTGCATAGGTACAAACACTTTGAAATGTTTTCTCTAATTTAGCTATTTCTAGATGTCAGTCTGTATCTAGTTGTCCTATGATGTGTCTCTCCGCAGGTGTTATTTTCTAATAATGTATTTGACATGAGCTTTTCCTTTATTCATTTTGAAGCAGTAATTATTGCTTGGCGTGAAAAAAAAAAAAGAGAAATCAGCATACATGACTATTAATTGACTTATTTATTCATTCATTTTTAGTTTTCAGTCTTATCATTCATTCAAACATCTGAGGTAATCCAGATCATTTCATCACGTTCATTTAGAGGTTTCATAATATTCTGTATGAAGCTGAGGGAGTGAAAATAACATGGAAACTGTGAAACATTTATTGAAATGTTTGATGACAATAAATTGTTCTGTCTTATACCTTCTGTGTAAAATCTTGCTTTAACTTTGTAATATTATTTTGGTGCATTTTTCTATAATATAACTTAAACTTCCATTAAAATTATGATTAGTATCATGAAATAAAACAAGTTAAAGATGTGTCAACTCTTCTGCACATTTCACAATACTGATGAAATCCCATGTCTTTGTTATGTGACCTATTAGATATGTTTATAAACTATTATCTAACATAAAATTAATAGAAATAGTACGATTAAAAAATAATTGTGAACATGAAATATTGTATAGGTCTGTCACACATTTTGCATGCAACCCCATTACCCTATGATTTTACCCCATTACAATAAAAAAGGAGAAAAACATTCCTTAAAAAATGTGGCAGTCTAGAAACATCACCTTGACACTTGCTCTACAGAATGCCACAGATCTCATTCTGTTTTCTCATTTACTTAGTTAACACAAAATTTACACAAACTGAATTCCATGCACAACCATTTAATAAAAGATTTTATTAATATTATTTTCTTTACTTTTATATTTATTTATTGTTTATTTCTAAAAAAAAAAAAAAAAAAAAAAAAGCTTTAAGATTACACAAATTAGGTTTTTAAAGTGTATTTACGTTAGATGTCCCAGATGTTGCTGGCAGGGTTATAATATTTATATAACATTTATTCCTTTAATAAAAGAAAAGTAGATTGCTACATTTTGACACTTTTGATAGCTTTGTCAAATATGTTTGATAACTTAATCGTGGAAAATTTTACCGTCTACGGGAAAATACCATAAGCGTTCCTGAACACATTTCCCAGAAGCCTTTGCTGTAAAACTTGTGACGCATTTAGCCTGCGACTTCAGCGTGTTGTTCGGTGTTTTGCGTTGGTAAATCGTTGCATGTTAGCTCATTTTCTTATTTCTTAAAGTGAGAAGAAAAGAGACGCTCTGAAAGGTAAGTTGTAGTTCATTTTTACCCTGAAAACTCGTTCAGTAAAAGCGGTTGTTTATTATCTAAGTTGGCGTTTATTTTCTTGCTCTATTCGTAGATGTCTTTAGCAGACGAGCTGCTTGCCGACTTGGAGGAGGCAGGAGAAGAGGAGGACGGGCTGTACCCCGGTGGAGAAGAGGGTGAGAGTGATGGGGAACCCGGCGAGAGACAAGCTGGGGGTCTGGAGGACATACCCGAAGAGATGGAGGTGGATTACAGTGGGACGGAGAGTGTCACATCCATAGCAAAATTAAGACACAGCAAGCCAGTGAGTTTTTGACTTTAATCATATTAATCTAAAACTGGATTCTTATAAGTACCTTCTCCCTGAAGCATTACACTAACTTAATGCAAACTTGACTTTCCACAGTTTTCTGAAATCATGGATAAAATCGGTCTATATGTTGGAAATCAACGAAAGAATTCGGAAGGTAACATCCTTCTACTTTACGAAACGTTGAACGTTTGCTGAATGCTGATAAATATTGACATTTTCTCTACTCTCTTCAGTGTCTGGACCTGTTGAAGCAGACCCAGAATACAGACTCATTGTCGCCGCCAACAATCTGACAGTGGAAATAGACAACGAACTTAGTGAGTTTACTGTTCATTTTATTTTGAATATCATTCATCAATGTCAAATGACAAGATTTATAAAACTTTTCAAGCACAATAACATTGATTCCTCTTTATTTCCTCCCCAGATATAATTCACAAGTTTGTTCGTGACAAGTACTCCAAAAGATTTCCTGAACTGGAGTCCCTGGTGCCAAATGCACTAGATTATATCAGAACTGTTAAGGTAGAAACCTGTTAGTCTCAAGCATTTGTGGGCAGCCCATTCATGCAAAAAATGGCATCATATTAATTACATCCTCTGATCTGTTTTGTCATTGACGAGGTGTAAACTGAAGTTCTTGTGTGTGTGTGTAATATAATTAATATTTGTTTGTGTGTCTTCAGGAGCTGGGCAACAATCTCGAGAAGTGCAAAAACAACGAGACCCTCCAGCAGATCCTGACCAATGCTACTATCATGGTGGTCAGTGTCACCGCCTCAACAACACAAGGGTGAGTAGATAGATTCGGTATGATTATTGGAAGAGAACCTTGTTTATTGTAAATATTCGCTACTGTTTAAAAGTTGGGCTAAGAAATGTAATTATTCAAACAGTATAGATTAAATTGATCAAAAGTGACGGTAAAGTAATTTGTTTTTATTTCAAATAAATGCTGTTTTTTGAAATTTCAATTTATTAAAGAATCATAAAACAAATTCAGCACAATTGTTTGTAAAATTGATAAGAATTTTCTCTTAAGCACCAAATCAGCGTATTAGAATGATTTCTGAAGGATCATGTGACACTGAATACTGCAGTAATGGCTGCTGAATATTCAGCTTTGTCATCACAGGAATAAATAACATTTTATTTATTTATTTTATCAAATAAATGCAACCATGATAAGCATCAGAAACTTCTTTCAAGAACAATCTTAATCTTTCGAGAACAAACTTTTGATAGGTAGTATAATTTTGCTGGTTTTCTAATGAAATGATTGGATGTTGGCAGAACTATGCTTGGTGATGATGAGCTCCAGCGATTGGAGGAAGCGTGTGACATGGCCCTTGAGCTCAACCAATCAAAACACAGGATCTATGAATATGTGGAATCCAGGATGTCATTTATTGCTCCAAATCTTTCCATTATTGTCGGAGCTTCAACTGCTGCCAAGATCATGGGTGAGAACAAGAGGGTTAAGGCTGCTGGATAAAATGCATAGTTTGCCCAAAAATTACAATTGTCATTTACATCTGTTGTTCCAAACTGCTTCTTGAACTACTAACTACTACTTGACTTAAAGGGATAGTTCACCCAAAAATGAAAATTTGATGTTTATCTGCTTACCCCCAGTGCATCCCAAATGTAGGTGACTTTTTTTTCTTCAGTCGAACGCAAATTATGATTTTTAACTGCAACCGCTGCCCTCTGTCAGTCAAATAATAGCAGTGGATGGGAACTTCAACTATAACAGTAAATAAAACTTGCTTAGACTAATCAAAATTAAAACCTGCGGCTCGTGACGACACATTGATGTCCTAAGACACGAAACGATCGGTTTGTGCAAGAAACCGAACATTATTTATATAATTTTTACCTCTAATACACCACTATGTCCAACTTCGTTCAGCTTCCTGTTAGTGAGGTCAAAAAACGCGTTCTGAAGACGGAAGTGATGTCTCGCCCATATACTTCAATGAGCGCGAGACATCACTTCCGTTGTCAGAGCGCGATCCGACCTCACTAGCCGGAAGCTGAACGAAGTTGGACATAGTGGTGTATTAGAGGTAAAAAATTATATAAATACTGTTCGGTTTCTCGCACAAACCGTGTCTTAGGACATCAATGTGCCGTCACGAGCCACAGGATTTAATTTGGATTTGTCTATGGAAGTTTTTTCGACTCTTATTGTTCAAGTTCCCAATCACTGCTATTATTTGACTGACAGACGGCAGCGGTTGCAGTTAAAAATCATCATTTGCGTTCGACTGAAGAAAAAAAGTCATCTACATCTTGGATGCCCTGGGGGTAAGCAGATAAACATCAAATTTTCATTTTTGGGTGAACTATCCCTTTAATTATGTGGGAAGCAAGAGGTTAATTGTAAAGAAAGTTGTTTTAGCTTTTTGGGTGAATTATTCACTGAAGATGCTTATGCTTGATTGAAATCAAATATACCGCTTTTCATACCTTCTGTTTCTGATCTGTTTTTTTTTTTCTTTTTTTTTTTTTTCTTTCTGACCACATATATATCTTTCCCCCTCATTACAGGTGTTGCTGGTGGGCTGACTAACCTGTCCAAGATGCCTGCATGTAATCTGATGTTGCTGGGAGCTCAGCGGAGGACACTGTCTGGATTCAGCAGCACATCCCTGCTGCCCCACACAGGCTACATCTACCACTGTGATGTAGTGCAGTCTCTGCCTCCAGTGAGCATCAAACTTTTTGCTTTCACTTAATTATTTTTTATTTCTTCGTTTTTATTTAGTATAACATTCCATTTTTCTCTGTTTCCAGGATCTGAGGAGAAAAGCAGCTCGTCTGGTTGCAGCTAAATGCACTCTGGCTTCTCGTGTGGACAGTTTTCATGAGAGTGCTGATGGCAAGGTCAGTGATTGCATCAGTAGCCAAGTTTACATGGACACTTATGTTTAAGTTGGAATTAAATCATTCCATTTGAATTCGAACATTGTTTAAATGAACGCTAAATAAAGTGATCATGTTTGTCATAAGCTTTAAATCGGATTTAATTTTTTTTTCCGTACACACTGCACAAATATACAGGGTTTCCTGCTGTTGTCGCATATTAACCAACCTCCTTTTCTTTGTTTTAAAAAGCAGACTTAATAGTTATCTCTTTTGGGTCCTAATTAGGAGATGACAAGCACACAAAGCTTTGTGCCATGTAATGATTATATTACAGTTAGTAAAAACACCCATTCCCTTGCCCAAAACAAGACGTCTACAGATGGGAGTCCGAAAGTGGACTTGTGGGACCACGTTGTCCTGCACCACTTCACAGATGATGAATGGAAAGAGAATTTTAGATTGACATGACAGCTGTTTATTATATTAAACAACATTTTATTA
Organism: Chanodichthys erythropterus; assembly: GCF_024489055.1. Taxonomy (NCBI): domain Eukaryota; kingdom Metazoa; phylum Chordata; class Actinopteri; order Cypriniformes; family Xenocyprididae; genus Chanodichthys; species Chanodichthys erythropterus. The sequence continues at coordinate 25,654,032 of NC_090222.1, read as the reverse complement.
AACAGTTTGTTCCATGCGTCATACATCATCACGCCATTTCTACATCATTGCACATGCGCAAAACTTTCCAGTTTCGGTTTTCAATCTGATCAAGTGTTTACATGTCCTATTGCATAGATTAGAAAAGTTTTATCCCATCCCTTTCAAACCGATTGAAATATTAATCAGTTTGGGCATTTTTATTACAATTGAGGTGTTTAAATGGAGCATTTTCATTTGGATTGGACTTTTAAACCAATTGTCATCGGAATGCACTGCTCTGTGTAAAAGGACCTATTGTCTGCATCGCTGTACAGTTTACCAATTTCAGATGATGAAGTTTGACTGTAAGAAAATGTAGAAGTACTATATTAATTTGGGCAGAAAGAATGGGATGAAAATAAAAATAAGCTGTATGAAATAAACCATAGTATAAAAAGAAGTACCTTCTATAATTTCAAATCAAGACATGATCAAGTTGTCTTCACTAGGTGTAGACTGGGGCACTCAAGACTTACCCATGGGTTTTTATTAATAAGTGAAGTTCCTCCTTTATGTCTTTCATGTAAAGTTCCTTTGACTATTAAGCATATTTTGTTGAATTGTAATTTTTATGATGCTGCTAGAAAATGCTTTTATTCAGAAACATGCTTGCGTGGGAATATTTGAAAATGTACCACCTAAAAGTATTTTAGATTTTCTATCTTATGTTAAGTTGAAATGTTTTATATAATATAAATGTTATGGATGATACTGAAATTTTTTGCTATGTAAATAGCCATGATGCTAACATGGCGTAAAAACTTAATAAACAAACTATATAAATTTGTCTTGATTAACTTGTTCGTTTGTTTGTTTGTGTGCAGGTTGGCTATGATCTGAAGGAAGAGATTGAGCGAAAGTTTGATAAATGGCAGGAGCCCCCACCAGTCAAGCAGGTGAAGCCTCTTCCAGCTCCCCTGGATGGACAGAGGAAGAAGAGAGGAGGAAGAAGGTGAGAGTCATAAGGGGTGGGCATGATGGGTCCCTGTGAATCTAACAGAACCTTAGATTTTGCATTGCAATATTTTTCTTGACATAAGCAAAAGAAATTTGAAAGGGGAAGTACCATAATGACCTTATATAAGCTTTGTGACAGAACGTTGTGTTTTAACTATTATTTTTGATTATATTTTGTCTGAAATTAAAACATTTGCACTGTAATTATTTTAAAATTAAAAGGGAAGTACAAAAACAAGATTTGTTTAGATTACGTTCGTTTATACAGTAGAGTTTTGACAATTTCATAATTTTTATTTAAAATATTTCATTGACATATTTCTTGGCAATTAAAGGTGCAGTAAGTGATTTCTGAGAGAAACTGTTGATATTTGAAATCAACCTAAACAAACACCCCTTTCTTCATTAATTCACCCCCAAATGTGCAATGAAAGAGTAGAGGTTTCTATCATAGCTGAAGTGAAGGAAAATAATGCTTTGCAAAAAATAAAGCAAAGATAACGAACGACAAGGAAGAACAAAAAATGAACATACAGTAGACAGGAGTATATAAAGCAAGAGTTGGTTGTTTGTCTAGTCACCAGCAGCACACCAGCTTCAGACAAACGATGACACTCAAAACTGTCCTGTTACTATAGTTAACACTACAACAACAGCATGTCTTGGTTCTGTAAAAAAAAAAAAAAAGCAAAACCAAAGTTACTCGCATATGGAGCAGAAACAACACAACCTCTGCGTCCGTTTTCAGGCCTTCCCACTCTCAAAAGTTTCTCCAGTGCTGGAATGCTTTTCTAATATAATTTATTATAACCCTTCTTTTTTCCAGTGATATTCCTCAGACCTTTTCTCTTTTGTAATGTCTCTCAGCTGTCTCTTTCTACACTCTTTCTTAAAATCTTCCTCTTGCTCACTCTCTCCTCCCCCATCATGAGTGAATACGCCCCCTACTGCTAATTGGCTACAAGTGTGTTGTGGTGCTTGGGCCAGTCCACTGTGTTTCTCAGAAATCGCGTACTGCACCTTTTAGCGAAAGAAAGGGGAAATGTTATTATATTATAATATATTATTTTATTTTTTTCTTAAATATGACCTATATATGAACTTTTGTTTTGACTACCTTTTTTCCCCCCCTGTTCTTTCAGGTATCGTAAGATGAAAGAGAGGCTGGGTCTGACAGAAATCAGGAAACATGCCAACAGAATGACATTTGCAGAGGTTAGTTAACTTCTATCAGTATTGCTCCATTAGTATGTTTAGCTGCTGTATCCATCCATGGAATTTCAAAACAGTCCATTACAAAGTTTCTGTCACTCTCCCTGTAAGATCGAGGATGATGCTTATCAGGAGGATCTGGGCTTCAGTCTCGGTCAGCTGGGAAAATCTGGCAGTGGCAGGGTCAGGCAAGCTCAGGTCAATGACTCCACCAAGGCCAGAATATCCAAATCTTTACAGGTACGTATGTCTACTGTTACACCAATTACAAAATTGTAAGAAAAAATTCAATTTCTTAAAAGTTTTTAAATGTAACATCTTCAATTCTTAAATGTATTTATATACACTACTGTTCAAAAGTTTGGAGTAGGTAAAAAAAAAAAAAAAGTTTTTAAAAACTTTTCTGCTCACAATTGCTGCATTTATTTGATTAAAAAAAATCATTAAAAACAGTAAAAATTAATAATAAAAATAAATAAAAAATTGAACTTATTCCTGTGATGGTAAAACTGAATTTTCAGCAGTCATTACTCCAGGCTTCAGTGTCACATGATCCTTCAGAAATCATTCTAATATGTTGATTTGGTGCTCAAGAAACATTTATTATTATTATTATTATTATTATTATTATTATTATCAATGTTGAAAACAGTTGTGCTGCTTAATATTTTTGTGTAAACTGTGATTATTTTTTTTCATTCTTTGATGAATAGAAAGTTCAAAAAACAACAAACAGCATTTATTTGAAATAAAGCTCTTTACTGTCACTTCCCATCAATTTAATGTGTCCTTGCTGATTAAAAGTATTAATGTCTTTAAAAACTGACCCCAAATTTTTGAACATTTAATATAGATTTGTTTCATAATTATTTGTTTACATTGGTGTTTAATTATCACTTCTATGCATAAGGACTTGTAAATGTTTTGTTTCTGCAGCGGACACTGCAAAAGCAGAGCATGACGTACGGTGGGAAGTCCACTGTCAGAGACCGATCATCTGGAACCAGCTCAAGTGTGGCCTTCACTCCTTTACAGGTACACAAACTCATTTTTGAGAAGTGATTATTTTTGCTGTTCTTTTGGTGCATCTAGAGGTGGAGTTACACCCTTCACATTTAAATTATTCCCGCCACAGTTCCACAGTTTCCGTGTTGTTCCCTTGCTGAAACAGTGACTGACAGCTGTGGTTTGGTTGATTTGTTAATTAACGGTCTGTTCACTGTCTGCTCTCTGTCAGGGGCTCGAGATTGTGAACCCACAGGCTGCAGAAAAGAAGGTGGCCGAAGCCAATCAGAAATATTTCTCCAACATGGCTGAGTTCCTCAAGATTAAGCGTGAGAAGGAGGACAAGGTGTGAGGCTGTACGTTAGACGGAGGAAACCATACATCGACAGCCATGGACGGATTCACACTTCAACTGCTAATTTATACTCTGTCACACACCCACTCAGACGGACTTGTGTGGGGATGGTGACATTATGAGGACAGCATGAGGACATGTGACTGAAGATCTTCTTTTTTGTGCAGAAAAAGGAGAGCAACATGTTCTGGTGTACATTTTGATTTTTGTTCCTTTTTCTTTTATGTGTACAAAGGAATTGTGTTGTATATAAATCACAAAGAACATGACAAATGCAAGTTGTTTTAATTTTTTTTTTTTTTTTTTCCACTTCAGACGCTTAAATCTTAAATTGAGTAAAGTTGCTCGTCTAGTTGTACAAAAATTTTCACTAGTCCTTTTTTATTTTAGTTTGAAGCCAGCTTAGTTATTTTTTGTGTTTTCTGTCAGTGAGGAAATGCCTCCCAGGAGAATTTCATTTAGTTTTGGTTGGTATGTATAAAACATGCTTGAATATGCAAGTCTTTATACTGTATATACTGTAGAGACACATTTTCCCCATATACATATAGGAGCTTTCACATTACATTTTGATACGTCATAAATATCTAAAAACATTAGTTTCAAAATTAAAGGTTGAATGTCAAAAAGCTCTTGTCAAATTTATTTAATGCTCCTCAACAGAAGTAAATGTTTTCTGGGTGTTTCTAGTATTGATTTTCACACTTTATTGTAGGATAATTGTAGCAATAAGAGGGTGTACAACAAAGCAGTTCTAACTAACAAAATGGTTATGTATAATGAAAGAAATTCTGCTGTCACATTTATCCTATTAAGCTACCTGTCAATCCTGTTATGCAACATTCCATGTTTATGTAATACATTTTAATGAATTATGTGACATTTTCAGTGTTAACTTTTACATAATGGTAGGCCAAGGAACACAATGCCATTGGAAAAATGTCTTAGTTGTGTTTTTGTGAGAAGCGCATTTGAGACAAGTTTACTAGATGTGGTGCTCTGCTCATTTTTGAATATTTAAAAATAAGATGATCTTTTTAATATGCTTTATTACACACCTCTTTTTAACCAATTGCAGACCAATCTATTATATGACTGTTGTATGCTGTTGTTTTCTCACATAAACCTAAAACTTAATACCCAATTATTATTATTTTTTGGTAAGGAGCCATGTAATAAGTGGAATAAACCCTAATCTGGTGATTAGGACCTGACATGCAACTGCTGGATGTATATTATCACTTACATAAAGATGCCACTTGTTAATGGAGACAACAAAAACACTGACACTGCATCACAAAAGTATTTTATTGAAATTTTACAACTCTGTTTTTTTGTTTCCTCTCAACCTACGAAGCGACATCACAATCGCATGCTGTCCTGTCCATGTCAAAAAGGCAAGGATGATGGTATTTGTTTTATTATCAGAGAGAAATAGATAATGCAAACAGCTGCCCTGTGCATCAAAAATACTTTTCCATCTCATCACATTAATATCATATTGTGTGTTGGTCAAGCCTGTTGTTCTCCCCAAACAATAGAGGAAACTGAAATGAATGGAAAGTCGCATGGGATCATGTCACAATGTGGGGTGTTTTAAAAAGCTTTGCCTGATAAATGGAGTAACAGAACAATGATTTTTTTGTTTTTTAATAAGGAAAACTGTCCAGCAGGGTATGTGAGACTAAATTCGAGATGTGACTTCAAAAATAACAGGAAGGTTTTTGTTTTACTTTACATGCACACTTCCACACAACAAAAATATTCAGCCATGGACAACCTAAAGGACACTGAAAGAAAGAAAAATAAGGTTTTTAACTTGTACATATTTTAATCTTTGTCTTTTTATTAGATATTTTTGAAGTGAGATCACTCATGCCATGTTTAACAGACAAATAATCACACGCCACTTTGAAGGCTGACAACGTCAACCCACCTTGCTTGTGAACATATGTAAGATAGATGCTACAGAACATTACCCTATCGACGCCAACTTTTCTGCGGTCTAGCAAAACCACATTTAGGTAATGATAATGGTAGGGAGGTCGAGAGGAATTCAATTGCATAGCAATTTAATGGTCGACACATTATCTCGCAAGGCAAAGTCACAGTGCCTAAACACTCCCAGAGGGGCTCAATGAACTAAGAACAACCAATCAATGTATTAAACTCGGGTTCTCGCATAGTGCCGGTACATCATAGTCAGTATATGTCATCTAAGAGGATAAGACTTGCTAATGCAGCACTCCACCAAACACAAACTACGAGCAAAATGTTTTGTCTGTGGCATCCTAAACCAAATCGTTTCCATTTATTTCTGTCACTTGGCTATGTGGGGGGTTTCAGTTAGAACAGAAATGAAGGGGATAAAGACTCAGTTAAAGGAGGTTCAAATGTTTGCATGTAAACAGGCACTCGACCCCCTACTCTCTCTCTCTTTTAAAGAAAAAGGCCAACTTCACATCCAACTTTAACCACGACATGGAGTTCATCTCGGAATGTCAACAGCAGCGTTATCTCTGTCGTAGCGATCTCTCTCTCTCCGTCACTTCCTCCATCAGTCACTGCAGGTCTCGGTCTTCCAGGTATCTGTACTCAAACGTAAATCCTTCCTTTTTTCTCTGGCCCCACTTTTCATAGTCAAAGTAAATGTACGTGCCCTACAGACAGAAAAAGAATATTCATTAAAACAGAGCAAATTCTCCAATCAAAGTAAAAGCACAGGAACTAATTATAATATATTTATATATATATATATATATATATATATATATATATTATATTACTGCTAGTAATAAAGTAAATGCAGCCTTGGTGAGCATAAGACTTCTTTCAAAAACATTTCAACTTTTGATCAGTAGTGTACATTCATTTTTAAAATAATATTTACTTATAAAAAATTATTGAAACAGTGGTTTGCAGCCTTAATGTGTGTAATACACATATATATTAAAAAATATCTTTTTTTTTTATTGTTCAATTTTACTGGCATTGACTACTGAAACTGGTATTGTGACAACTCTACATGGATCATTAGAAATTTAAACTTTTGTCATATTTATCCTCAGTGATGAGCATGAGAACAGTGCTGGGTTGGTACCTGTTCAAACTCATCAGTGATGGTCTTGGGTTCCTCGTGCCGTTGGAACCACATCATGTATTTGGTGTGGAACCTCCACGATTGCTTCTTCAGTGCTTTAGCCGACAGGTACTGTGCCTTTGTGCCCTGAGTGAAAAAGACAGCCAAGAGAAAGAGTTGGAAGACTGCAACATCCAACAGACAAGCTCATAAAAGTAACAAATGCACACCTCCAGGTAGTAGAATATGAAGAAGAGTGTTTCAGTGGACAATCTCTGGTAGAACTCAATAGAGTCCGAATGATGCGGGGGCACCTGGTGGTGGAATGGCGGTGTAGGGCAGGGGTTTCTCATCAGGTACTGCCTACAGATGGGAAAAGAAAAAAGAAAAAAAAAATGTTTGTGTCATGTTAGGCCTACATCTTCAGCTTAACGAGCAGCTGCTTGCTTTTGAATGGCTTGACATTGACAGAAAATGCATTGTCACTCATTTTAAAGAACTGTCTTCATTGTGTAACGTTGCTGTTTGAGCATGAAAAAGAACAAAGTACACTTCATAGGGAGTTTTTCTCTATATCAGTAAGCACTGCTTCTGAGTTCCCTAAAGCGCCTTGATTGTATTTGAGTTTTCTTCCAGGACAGTACACATCACAATATTCCTCATTTAAATAATCCCCCCCAGGCATATGCAAAAAGGGGGTGAAGCCTATTTGAATTGGGTTAATGTTTTGTTTCCGTGTAAAACTCGAGGCGTGACACTTCCCTAACACGCTCTAGGCGGCTGACCAATCACAACACACCGGTCCAGCTGACCAATCAGAGCACATTGTGCTTTTCGGAAGGAAGGGCAACACAGTGACAGAAACTAAACAAGGGTGCTTTTCCGAAAAGGACTGTTAGCCAACTATGGTCGCAAATTCCGTCATTATCAACATACTTCAACAAGCCGGTGTTTCCCGAAACTATAGTTCTAACGAAACTATAGTTCCATCATTTTGGCTAATACTGATAACTCTTTATATTTGAAAGCCAATGCCTGATATACTGACTGATAAATCTGAATCAATATTTTTATATAATTTTTGAAAGCCCGATTACAAAAACAAAAGTCGCACCATTAAAAGCCATATCCCAAGCACTTCAACATAAATCACATATATAGTACAGTAGCCTATAGTGAACCAATGTAAGATTGCTTAAAATTAAAATTAATTTTACAATCCTATGGCCAACTTTCTTTACCAAAAAAAAAAAAAAAAAACCCTGATGCCTTAAAAATAAAATGCCTAAATAATACAAACAAGTCATTGGACAACAGCATAAATGTATGCGCTATAGATAAATAAAATGGAATCATTTTTGCACGGAAAATAATGGTTTTTAGCTTCCCTTTTTAACAATTATCTTTAATATATCATCCAAGTTATCTTATCGTGCTGATAACTATATGATGGCCGATTTATCGTGCATCCCTAGCTGCAACAATGTCAAATATGTGAAATATAAAGTGCTTTTTGAACATTCAAGCATGAAAACCTATTTTAATAGAACCTGAAAACAAAATCAAGACACTGTAAAAAGGCATAATATGGCTTCTTTTCTTTTCTTCTGACCACCAAGCAGCATGTGTACCTGATTCTCTCTGAATCAGATGGGTGAGGCATGTGTGTCCATGCTGACTCCTGCATTGCCTGTTGGTAAAGCTGCTCTTTAGTGAGGGGGGTGGGGCCTAGCGGACATGCCCCTAAAGATGGCGGCAGGTTGACCTCTGAAACAGCAGGCTGAGGGGCTGTTGTGGGTCCAGGTGGAGCTGAGGATGTTGAGAACAGCTCTAAAGGAAAGACATTTTTAGAGTTAATGATGATTATACCAGCTCTTTACCTTACGTAACGTTTATTCTTGCAGACTAACTGCAGTCGAACTGTTAGACAGGGTGTGCTGTGTGTTGGTTGAGTCATTTTTATCATAAGCTTAGTGTAATAAAGGATGCTGAGCCATAACAGTTAGCTGCACAACATACAAAAATGTCAAATAGGGGCTGAAATTAGTTGTTGTAAATACTGTTTCCCAATGGATAGTTAGGCACACTCTGTGTTAAACAGGTCAGCATGTAAGGTACCTAAGGGTGGGATTTCTCCATCCAGTGCCAATCCTAGTGCAGCTCGCTCTGCCATAGCTTTTAGAGAGCTTGGTGGCTCAGGAGCCTGCAAAAGACCAAAAGGAATTACATAGGAAAAAGCACATTTTAAATCTATAGGACACTGATTTCACTGTATGTGATGGGCATGACTTTTGAGAAACTCTAAGGTGTGTCAGTTCTGCACCACTGATAGACTGAACGTAGTCCAGCCAGGATGAAATAACACACCTTGATGGCTTCTGTGTTTGGTGTGTAGGAGTGTGGGCCGTTTAGCAAACTCCCACCACCAGGTGTGCTGTCATTGAAAGCAGGTGATGGGGAGGAGGGGGGTAGAGTGATAGAACTCAATAAACTGGGACCATTATCCAGACTATAATGCAGAGGAAGTAGGAGAGAGAAAGATAGTGAAAATCAATCAATCATATTACTGTTATATTTATTATAATTCAAAGATATGCAGATAAATACTCACGTTTGATTGGTTGATGAGCTTGAGGACGAGGAATGGCTGTTTTGTGATTGACTGGCACTGCTGAGTGAGGAGTCTGGTGTGTTGTCTGCAACCACAGCACTGTAACCTGTATGGAGAAAATTGCCAATAATGAACAAGTTATAATTTTGGGGGGCTATATATAAAGAGGCGAAAGAGTAAGCTGAAAAATACAGCCATAATTTCAGCTAAATATTTGTTGGCCAGACTCAAAAGCACTCACTGGTTGCACCGTTTTGTTTGAGGCCACTGGGGGGTCTTGCAGGAGCTACGTTTGTAACTCCTCCACTCGAGACAGAACTGCTTCCATTCCCACCCAATACACTCTCTCCAGTTCCTCCTCCAGGTGTTGTGCCCACAGGGCTTACGGGTACCTGCACAGACCCGTGGAGAGCCGTCTGCCCCGGTACCAGGTTCAAAATCCCTCCGGTTAGGGACCCGTGACCTGGACTGGACCCTAGCAAGCCCATACTTGCCCCTGTACCCGTACCGTTACTGGTCGCGCCTGTGCTTGCTCCCCCTGCACCTCCGCTCGGTACAGATATGCCAGAACTACCACTGCTGCTCCCCACTGAACCACTGGAAGTACTACTTGCTGTTCCACCTGCAGCTGCCTGGGCATAGGGGGCAGGGGTAGAGCCTGAGAGAAGCCCTGCCATGTTGAGAGAACTAGACATGCCCAGAACTGGCATCTGAGCCACACTACTGCTGCTGGTGACCGTCACACCCCCTTTCCCCAGGCCCAAACCCAGTCTAGAGCCCTCGAGCCCAGGTACTGTTGAAGCCTGGGACTGGGAATTGGAAGTAACTGGGCCAGATGTGCTGGAACTGGGCAGAGAAGAAGTAGTGGAGGCAGGTAGCGTGGGGTGGCTAGGTGGGCTAGGTGTGTTGTTGGAGGGTACGGATGTCGAGGAGAGTTTGACCTGTGCTTGCTGTTGAGACTGAGAAGAATGCTGCTGCACTGCACTGCTAAAGCTTCCCAGCAGGTTGCTGCCCCCGGAGACGGCTGTGCAGGCCCCGACAACAGTAGCCATGGAAACCAGCGAAGAGGAGGAGGAGGAGGAGCCTGAGGAGGCGGACGAGGAGAAGGACGAGAGAGATGGGTTGCCGTTCTTCACAGGAGACTGAGCGGAGCAAGAAAGCCATGAGGTTAGAAACACAAATATCATTTTTTATTAAGCATGCGTGCAATTTAAAGGGATAGTTCACCCAAAATGACATTTCTGTCATTTCCTCATGTTGTTCCAAATCTGTATGATTCTGAAACACAAAACAAGAACATTCTGAAGACTGTGCTGGACACTCTGTTCTATGCAAATGTAATGGGCATTTCAAATCACCATAAAAGTGGTACATACAACTTGTGTGTTATATTACATATTACATGTTAAGCCTCCTGAAGCCATACAATTATTTTTATAGTGTAAGTTTCATTCCCCATTCACTGTAATAAAGTCATACAGGTTTAAAACAACATGTGAGTGTGTAAACCTTTAACTGATACTGAGGTCTCACCTGACTGACTTCACTGTCTGTCGATCGACCTCTCTTATCCTCTGAAATCTCCTGAGCAAAACATTCACATATAAAATATAGTAAGACAATCAATCCTGTGGCTAAGAAGAAAGCATGATTAATGGAATCATTATGAATGATGGAGATACTTTGCAGACAGAGACAGGAGGAAGAATAAAATAAAGCAGTTTACCGTTGTGCCTGTAGCAGGAGATGGAGGGATAGGGGAAGAGGAAGTGGTGGAGGTCGGTGTGCTGCTGGACTGAAGGAACATTTCATCTTCAATATGGCCCTGAGGTGACGTCGCCATCAAGGCTGCCGCTAGAAAGAAAGAGATATTTGTAAATGTAACCTATCTTGACAAATTCTTTCAGTAGGTCAACAACTAGCCATTTTATTTACCAACACGCAACACGCACACAGACTTACGTATATCTTCCAAGTCCAGATCATCATAGAGAAACTCATTCTCTTCAAAATCTGGGTCTTGCGAAGAGTCAATGTAGTATTCAACATCATCTTTGATCTTATGGATAGCTTCAACCTGGATCGAATCATTATCCAGCATCCTCAAGATGGTCTCTAACATACGAATGTGATACCGGTGTCTCTCGATTAACCTCTTTAGCTCCTCAATCCGATCCTGCTTCTAAAGATAAACACACATACACAAAACCCCCCCCAAAAAAAACAGAACAGAACAGTATGAGAACATGTTTAGTGTGTGCAGAAAAGTGAAAGCATAAAAAAAGGCAGGCTAAAAAAAAGAAAGAATCAAGATATAATAAAATAGGAAAGCGGTCAAAGGTAAGGAGGGGGAAATGGAAAAAATGAAAAGACGACCTCCTTGTCTCCTTTCTTCTTTCGCGTTTGAACAGAGAGGGACTCAACTTCACTCTCAAACTGGTCCACCTGCATGTTCAAAGTGTCTATTGTGTTCTGTGAGAAAGAGAAATCATGAAATTACTGCACTGCTTGCATCCTGTTGAAAGTTTTTCAACCCCCCGCTGTTATTCGTAAGCCCTCTGGTACCGTGAGCCACTGTTCCGTTTCCTCCTTCTCTTTCTGTGCTGGGTCCACTTTCTGAGCCAAGCCCAGCCCCTCTTTAGAATAGGCTTTTGTCTTGGTTTCTCTTTCAACCACCTTAAAGCGCTCCATTTGCTGAGGAGAAAGAGACAGAATGTCAGGTTAAGGCCTGCAAGACTTGGGAAAAATATCTTCTAAAAATTAATTTAAACGTGTTGACAATCATATTTTTATCCAAAGTATAAAAGAATTTCTGGGAACTGTGACAAGAGTGTTAAAATAAAAGAGCCATGAGAAATCCGACATGCGCTTTTACCGTTTCAATAAGCTTGCGGTTCTCCACTAGCTGCCGTTTGTCTTTGATCTCATTGGATGCCACCCATGTCTTAATCTGATCTCTTAGCCGCTAAAAAGAAAAACAGGTGAGAACAATTATACTGATTGAGAACACATATTTTCCCCTTGGTTCTAAAGAAAGTTTACAATAGTTAATTTTATTCAACAGTTTGTTCCGCTTCTCTAAATTGTTTGGCCAAGCAGTGCTAATATCTAGTCCAACAGCAAAGAATGCATCTCTATTTTTATTATTCCCCATGTCTGGATTCACACCATTCCAGAAAGTTTTAAAATAAACTAAATGTCAAATGAGCACATTCTTACCTGAAGCTTTTTAATCTCTTTTTTGAGATCTGCCTCATATTTTTCCTTCTGGTTGGCATTGGCTGCATTGTGAAGCTGAGTATGAAATTAAATTAAAATGTAAAATAAAACAGGTGCACAATTCCTTTCGGCATTAAGCATTAGTTATGTTAATAACATCTCACCTTTTTCCAAATGTCTTCAAACTGTTCGACACCTTCAGCAACTTTTTTCAAACATCGATCTATTTCACCTATTTGTGTAAAGCATTTGGATCATGAGATTATATGATCATTAAGAAAAAAATCTCCCCATAGAAACTACTGTGTACAAACAGTTGTGTCAGGGGAGAGTACAGAGAAAATAAGATATTATATTTTCTATATCATAATGTCTTACCTTGAAGTTTTCTCTTATCAGCCATGGCTTCGCTATGATACTGTCTTCATACCTTCTGTCACTGCAAGCACATCAGAGAGACTGTTAACTTGCACAGCATTCAGTGTGAAGCAGATGGTAAACGTTTCTACTGCTCCTGACAGATAAATCTCATCTCAATAGAAAAGGATAATATCAACACATTCTGCTCGATTGACGTTACACTATTTGTCCGAGTCCCGAAAAAGATTAATATCTACAAAATTACGCTTTACTCGAGTTCTTCACAGGTAAACGAGTAAACGCAAATCTCGACTTTGCAATCCTCCTTAATAAAAGAATATATCAAGAAACTTAATTGATCGTTCCCATAGTTTAGGTCACGTATACCGTTACGCCAACACAACCAGTGTTTACGCAGATTTACGCAGTCTCTGATCACTGAGCACTAGCCACGCTGATGCTAACGTGTTAGATCAGCAGCATTTCATCGCCATATCTCATCTGCACTGATAAAATATCACCCTGGCAGTATATATAGACCGTATACTGCTTATTTCTGCAGTTAACATGGATTAAGCTGCTGTTGTTGTGATGTCGAGCAGCGCTGACGGCTAACGCTCTGCTAGCACACACATATAGTTTTTTCAACAGAAATTGTGGGGGATTTCAACTCTTAAATTGAATGCACATTCGTCGTATACCTTTTTCAAACGTGTGTAATATTCGTCAGTATCTCTATGTGACAGCCACGACCAAAATATCCGCCAATTACTTATTTCAAATTTGGTAATGTTTTCAGCTCGTCAGTCCCCTTCTGTCCAGTACATTAAAGATGGACGGCAGACTCCGCCCACTGCTCGCTGCTGAAGATCCCGCCTCTCGTCTTTTTCCGTTCTTATGATTCATTAAAAATGTCTGTCAATCATTTCTCAAGTTGTGACCATTTCCGCTGGACCGCTGATCCAATTGGATGAAATATTGGGTGAAAGGTTATATTTACGGAAAAAGACCGTTCTCTTCACAAAAATTGATTTCTCCTGGGGTCTTAACACAATTTTTCGATTTGTAACAATTGTACTAGTTTAAATAGGAAAAATTCACAATTGGAAAATCTATTAATTTTTTTTTTTTTTTTATAATTGCTTAAGGAATCGATTAATGTAAGTCAGTTGAGGGAATAATAATGATGGGATTTTATTTAATTACTCAGATTTATTTCAAAGTACAAAATACCAATAAAATTAATATAGTTATTTTGGGCCCTAGTCATATGGGGATTTGTATTTTTTTTATAACTATATTAATAATAGTAGTAGTACATAATAATTTTATTCACCAATTGTTTGTCTTCCTAGACTATTTTATAAAATTAAAAATAATTGTAATTATAAAATTTTAATATGTGATTTCTACCCCCTCCACCATTTCTTATTGGAGCAATCTATTTAATAACATAAACTGGAAGATGAGTTAAAATAAATCTCTTCACTAATCAATTATTATGATTTTATTAAAAATTGAATTTAGTTTCATTATAAAAATATTATTTTAATATCTGTTAACAAATGTCATCTAAAATATGTTTAGTTTTTAAATGTTTTAATGTTTAATGTTTTTAAAAGAAGTTTGTCTGCTCACCAAGGCTACATTTATTTAATTAAAATACAGTAAAAAACAGTAATATTGTGAAATATTATTACAATTTAAAATAACTGTGTACTATTTAAATATATTTGACAAAGTAATTTATTCCTGTGATGCAAAGCTGAATTTTCAGCATCGTTACTCCAGTCTTCAGTGTCACATGATCCTTCAGAAATCATTCTAATATGTTGATTTGCTGCTCAATAAACATTTATGATTATTTTCAATGTTGAAAACAGTTGTGTACTTTTTTTTCAGGATTCCTTGATGAATAGAAAGTCAAAAGAACAGCATTTATCTGAAATACAAAGCTTCTGTAGCATTATACACTACCGTTCAAAAGTTTGGGGTCAGTAAGAATTTTTATTTTTATTTTTTTGAAAAGAAATTAAAGAAATGAATACTTTATTCAGCAAGGATCCATTAAATCAATCAAAAGTGGCAGTAAAGACATTTATAATGTTACAAAAGATTAGATTTCAGATAAACACTGTTCTTTTGAACTTTCTATTCATCAAATAATCCTGAAAAAAAATATTGTACACAAATATTCTGTACAATTGTACACATTAAATGTTTCTTGAGCAGCAGATCAGCATATAAGAATGATTTCTGAAGGATCATGTGACACTGAAGACTGGAGTAATGATGCTGAAAATTCAGCTTTGCCATCACAGGAATAAATTACTTTGTGAAATATATTCAAATAGAAAACAGTAATAAAAAAATAGTATTTTTAATTAAATAAATGTAGCCTTGGTGAGCAGACGAAACTTCTTTTAAAAACATTAAAAATCTTAGTGGTTCCAAACTTTTGGACTGTACTGTATATATATATATATATATATATATATATATATATATATATATAGAGAGAGAGAGAGAGAGAGAGAGAGAGAGAGAGAGAGAGAGAGAGTCATATATAGAGTCATATATATAGTCAAACCAAAAATTATTCAGACATTTTTGATATTTTTGATATATTTTTGCTAGTGGGTGCAGGACACTATAGTTCATTTATGTAAGTGAGGATAGCAAAATAAAGTAAACTGTGACATATTTTACCCAAAAATTCTTCATACAGTGGACTACCAGTAAAACTGATAAAAATTTGGAAACAAAAATTATTCAGACACTTTGACCTGACCATGTTCGGACATTATTAAGATAATTTTTTTTTCTGACACAGTTTAACTCTGAGATCTTGTCATGTTTTATTACCATTTCTTTTAAACTATAGTGAATAGACTGTATGTTCAAGTTGTCCGAATAAATTTTGGTTTGACTATATATATATATATATATATATATATATATATATATATATATATATATATATATATATATATATATATATATATATAATATCTTTATTTATATATCTTTATTTTGCATTTTCTTTTTTATGTCTGTGATTTAACTTCAAATGTGCTCAATGTGACTGTATATGCACTGAAGATAGCACTTGGCAGTATCGAGCAAAAGAGTGTTTTATCTCCAAGATATGGGCTGGCCAGACGGATTGTATTTCATGATTGTACGTTTATCACGTCAATCATTCCCTTTGCTCCGCCCACCGCGTCAATAGACTTCCTGAAAACGCTCGTGCCTCCCCTACAGCTCAGGAAAGCTGGAAAACTCGCCATGTAGGGGGGACAGAAAAAAACAGGTAAGTCCTGTATTACTTTCGCTTTGTCGTTTATTACTGTTGTTAAAGTCATTATAACATGTAAGGCACATAAAAGTTTCTCGGTCGCCCCATTTGATGAAGAATTTAAACAGAAACAGATCCGTTTGTAGGTTGATGTCTCTGAGCTCCCGTCTGCTTGGCTATTTAAAATGGCATGTTTGCTGAGTACATTCTTCTCCTCCTCATCGATAAAACCGTGTTTTATCTTCACCAGCTTTAAGGTTATAACTGCTTCAGTTAAGTACAAGCAAGTCCACTCATACACCTATCATGATATACTTGTTCCTTGTGTTGGCCTGTCATCAGCAAACGGTGTTGATATGCGAGTTTGGCTCTGAGTTGCTAAGAAACAGCAGATGTACTTATTTATTTCCTTGCCATTAGTTTCTTTGATCTTTAAAAAGTAACGTTTTGCTTGCAGTTCATTTCATAGTACCATTTATAGATCCCGTATAAGCTTATTGACCTTATGATCCATGCATCATAATACCCAAATCTCACTATATGAGCAGCTTTTTGAATGTAAATCCCTTATTTAATACAAGTTCACTCAGATGATGTTAAAGCCCCCTTGCAACACTTAAATGAACTTGTGACTGACAGCTGACTAGCCACCTGTCACATTCTGAGACACTTTGCAATTGTATGAGGCTGCTATTAGATTTTAGTGTTACAAACAGCTTTGTATTTTTGCCTTTGCTAATTTTGATTGCTAAGCAATTAATTATTATTATGTAGGCCTGTGAATTTATCGATTTCATAACTGGTCGCCTATAAAGAAAGACCTACATAACTGTGTGTAAAGGTCATCATTGTTTTTTATTTTATTTTATGATCTGTGAGTCAAAGGCTTCAGAATAGCTTTGGTGTATCTGAATAAATCTTGAAACTATCATATCATTGATGCTGTAAAAAGTCATTGTGATAAAAGGGACAAAGTGTGCAATTGTGTGTGAGAAGCCCAGACAGTCAACAAAGCTCTTTTTGGCTCTAGAAAGGTGAAGCTTGAGGCAGCTTTAGAGAGGAATGCACTTTTTTTTTGTTTTCGGTGGGTCTTGGCCCTGCTTTTCAACGACACATGGGAGCAAAGTGGACATCACAGTTTTGTTTTGTTTTGTTATGCTATATACTTAAACAGTTATGGAAATCTGCCAGGCATTGATTTCACATGAGTCTTAACAAGCAAGACCGGAAGAAAATTAAAGTGCATGATAGCTGTGATAAGAGTTGCATATTTCTGCATTGAGCATTACTCTCTGAATTCCAAAACAATGTCTTCAAATGTTGAATTGCAGCTAAAACATCCGACACAGCCGTCCGTCTCGTCCCAGATGTTTATAGACTGTGTCGATATATTAGGCCTCTCAACTGCAGCCCTTTCCTGTCCGCCATAAACTTGTACTATGAGATCTTAATCTGTTGAATCTGTCGTCAGTTCACATTTCAGACATTCCTGTTCTCCACTGAGTTGAATTTGTTCAGTTGAGAACTCATCCGTAGTCCTGGTGTTGCATTTCAGGCACAATCGCGGAATTTACATATGTGGTTTCATCCAAGATTGATGCTGGACAGGTGTAATTCCACCCCAGCCTTTTTTCTTTTTCTTTTTTTTTTTTCCACTCTCTGTTTGGTTCAAAATGACAGCCCTACGTATTTGTGTTGCCTAACAGTGGCAAACCACAGGCACCTGGACATTTTGAATAATGAACTTTGTATTTAGACCGTAAATCCTTCTATTCACATTTCTCCAACGGTTACCACACACTTTCTGTTGAGAAACAGAATCGTATTGTTCAGCATATTCCTTTTTGCTGATGGCAGACCTTTGAAGATATTGCACTATAAGTTATCTGATTACTTAAGTCTGGTAAGTTTAGGTACAGGTCAAGGGTCTATTTAAGACATTAGAAGGGCAGTAAAGATGATCTTGAGCTCTAATACATAATATACACTACTGTTTAAAAGTTTGGGTTGGTAGACAGTAAATGTTTATTAATACTTTGATCAGTTTAATGTGTCCTTGCTGAAACAAAGTGACAGTAAAGACTTTTACATCATTACAAAATATTTCTATTTCAAATAAATGCTATTCTTTAGAACTTTCTATTCATCAAAGAATTCTGAAAAAACATGTATTATGATTTCCACAAAAGTATCAAGCAGCTCAAATGTTTTTAACTGTGATAATAATAATAACAACTGTTTCTTGAGCAGCAGATCAGCATATTAGAATGATTTCCGATTTTCTTTGCCATCACAGGAATAATACATTTTAAAATGTATTAAAATAGAAAATGGTTATTGGTTAATGGTTATGTTATATGGTTATAACTCCTATTCATAATAATATAATACTTGAGCTATAATGCTTTGTAAAATATAGAATATTGCATTTAAACTTTGAAAGGTAATCTTTGAATTTCTTTCTTTCTCCAAACCTTCTCTATGTAGGGCACATATAACAGCTGATAAAGAGGATAACCATGACTTGAGACCCTGTTCCAGCACTACTCCTCTTTCTGTATTCTGAGTTTCATTTATTTCCCATTGAATTGAATTGAATTGGACGTTCATGGATATCAAATCCTGGATTTTCTGGCATTTTTTTATTGGATGAGCTAGAATACATGATTACCCAGCACTACTACAATCCCTGACACTGTTTTGGACCAAAACCAGAAGTGATATCCTATCACTTCCTTAACCTTGTTGTTTTTGGAGAGGAACTGTATTTTTAGTTGTCCACCTCGATAAGGTTTCATTTGGTTCTCCTCAAACACTATCCTCGGCTGGGCCGTTACCTCTGTTCTTTGTGCTTGTTTGACACTGAACATTTTTGTAGCATTTATAGGGTTATTATAACCTTAGTGTGTGCTTATATTTAGTCATTTGTAAGTTCTCTGACCTTAAAACAAGGCATTGTTAATTGAAACTGTGCTTCCAATTTTATTTAAACAACTTGTAAGAAAGGAAGATTGTAAAATTTAGTAACTTAAGAAATTTCATTTAATGATTATTTATCTAGATGCACACACAATTTCATTTAAAGTTGACAAAAGACTTATGCCTTTTCTCATATTGTGAGATATTTTGCCGGTGAAATCAAAGACGCATTTGAGAAAAGCAAATAATCTTGCTTCTTGTGCAACTTTGATTTTAAAACAAGTATTTTTTTGTTGGGATACTAGCAATACTAAACTGGAAATCTTTTGTGTATTGTGTTTTGATCAGATGACCGTAAGAGGATTTAGCATTGTTTCCAGGCAAAGTGCACTGATGGGAAAGATTTAACACTATCAGGGATAGAAAAGCCTGCTGAAGTTACTTTTTGTTTTGAATAGACACCTGTTGAAGCACTTTCGTCATTTATAACTTGTGTAACATTAAGTTTACGCAAAGCCCATGATTTGGGCTTAAAAAGCTGACACATTTGAAAACATCTCCAAACATCTAGGGCATCCGTCCAGAAAGACATCTCACTACAACGCAGAAGAAAGACCTCTGCATGAGGCACTCAAGCTGTATAGTCCAAACATACTTTTGAGGCCAGACATTGAACATGCGCTCCCCAGGCCCCGAAAGCCCGTCCATGACCGAGGAGGCCCTGCTGCATGGACAGTTCAGCGGTTGGAGCAGCGGAGGAGGGAGTGGAAGTAACAATAACAGCAACCCCAACAGCCCTGGAGGTGTGTCTTTACCTTCCAGCCCTGCCTCCACCAACTATGCTCTGACTCTCACACCAACTCACGTCCACGTCCAGCGGTTGTCTCCACGTGCTGGGAAGCAGTCCAGGCTGCTCCTCCCGCTGACAGAGCTGACCGGATGCAGCTGCCCACGATCGCCGGCCCCTCCTTTGCTGGTGCTTTACTGGTACCCTCCGGGTAAACGCAGGAAGGGCGTCTCCAGACACAGGCAGGTGAGGGCGTACTTGGCAGAGAGCAGAGCTGAGGCGGAGAAATGGAACGCTGCTATACAGAGCCTGCTGAGGGGGATGGATGTCAGCTCCACTACAGGTGGGTGTCAAGGTTTGATCATTCACAGATGCTTTTGTCTTCAGGTAGTTATGTTTTCTGTGCTTATGTTTGTGGGAAAGCTTTTGCTGAAGCCTCCCAGATGGAAAAAAAAAAAAAATATATATATATATTATATTATATTATATAAAAAAAAAAAAAATATATATATATATATATATATATATATATATTTTTTTTTTTTTTTTCAGTGAGAAAAATATTTAAATATAAATATAAAATTAAAAAGGGAAAAAACTTAAAATAAATAAAAATTAAAAATAAATTGAAGATAAATAGAACTATTTTTAAGGACTAAAGCACTTAACAAAATTACTAAAGCTAAAAAGAAATTGAAAACTCAAACTCAAAACAATAAATTCTATGATTGTAAAATTAATAGTAATATAATGGATGCTGGATGCTGCTAATTGATTATAATTTGTTATAATTCTTAATGTTGCATTAATGTTGTCATTAGTATATTATTGTAAATAGGATGCCACTTTGATTTCTTCTATAGTGTGCTAAATTTATGCGAGTATGAATCATGTCTGTCTGCATTTATTTGTGCAAGAGTTTAACTGTTCCCTCCCTTTTTTCCTTTTTTTTTATTTTCACTCATAATGTGTACCACATGCTGTCATTGATGGTCAGAGAATGGGTGGGTCTGCGGCAGGGAAAATACAGCCTGGTTTGAGTAGTGCAGATCATTCGGTAGCAATACAGCAGGCTTTATTGACTTAAACAGATGCTGAGTGTTCTGAGTGCTCTGTCCCTGTTTTTAACTGCTGTGCTGTAGTTAGCTGTCAGTGCTAGTCATTGCAGTTCAGTAAATTATTAAAATACCTTTTTATATGATGTTAATGTTTTGTTTTTTGCTTGGAATTTGTGTTAGGAATTCGGATCTCTGATCAGATTAGCAGGTCTAGTGGTGTGAAAATATAAGTACACCCCATTAAAGGGATAAAAATGAAAACTGTCATCACATGCTCACCTTCAAGTTTTTCCAAGAATAGAACACAGAACAACTTTCCCTCACATGATGGGAAGTTATGGAAGAAGTCTTAAATCTTGAAAGAAAAGAAAAGAAAAAAAAAGCCAGATAACATCTAGGTTAAGATCAGGACTATACATGCACTGTGCTCTGAATAGATGAGACCAATCCCAAATTCTCAAATCCCAGAACATAATGAAATGTTCTCAGATACCACACAGTTGAACCATTCATGTTAGAAACTAAGTGATTCTGGTTTTGGAAAAATGTCAAAAAATACTATAAAAAGGAGAATTTTAATTATTATTAGAATGATGATTATGATTATGATAATGATTTATTTGAAATGAAGGTCAGATATGTGATTTTGAAGTGTACTTATTTTTCACATCTACTAAAACATCATGATGTCTACTTTCAGATGGTTTAGGACATAGTTTAATGTTAGTATTAAGCCTTCGAATGAAGGCCTTATCCTCACTTGCTTGTTTTTGTGCAGAATTTTGCAAAAGCATGTTGCCCCGTCCCCGTCGACTGTTGCTGCTGGTCAATCCATTCAGTGGCCGGGGTCAGGCAATGCAATGGTGTCAAACGCACATACTTCCAATGATAAGGGAAGCCAACATCAGCTACAACCTTATACAGACAGGTAGGAACAACTTGCACACATGCTGTTGGCTACAAATGGTTCTGAATAAATTGAAGCGCTCACACCAGCAGTGGTCAGAATCTGAATTATTGCATTGAACGGATGTGATGCATGTGGTTTTGTTGTTGTGCAGAGCGTCGGAATCATGCACGTGAGCTAATCAGAGAGATTTTGCTACAAGAATGGGATGGAATAATCATTGTATCTGGAGATGGACTCTTGCACGAGGTGAATATCATAACAATATCATGTGGCTGTGTCACTTTATGTATTTAAGTATCTTATTACAAATCCCAGATGGAATTACTGACTTTTTGCAGGAAATTTGTTAGGTAATTTTCCTGTCTTCAGTCAGTGGAATTCTGTGTAATGGATTTAAACATGGAAAAACATGTTAAATTGTTGAGAACAATACCTTGTTGGTAGCTGAAAACATGATAAACAGGCTTTGTATATAAAAATAAGATTACTTGCACATTATTTACATATTAATCTGTGTGTCCTCTTTCTGCAGGTGATAAATGGCCTCATGGAAAGGCCAGATTGGGAACAAGCAATAAAAACTCCAGTGGGAATTCTGCCTTGTGGCTCTGGAAATGCACTTGCTGGTTCCATAAACCACTATGCAGGGTACGAAATGTGCTTGAGCTCACCTGTGTGACCTGTGTGATATTGTGTGAAAAACTCTAGTTTTTCAGAGAGCCTCCCTTATTTTTAAAGGAACAGTTTACCCAAAAATGTAAAATTCTCTCATCTACTCTCCCACATTCCATACACACATGTTGTTTGTCCTATAAGCTCTCATTGTTTGTGAAAAAAATCATTGTGATTAATTATTATATTTATGTATGGAAAAAAACACCATACAGGTTTGGAACAAATTTGCAAGCCTTTTTTGGTACCATTTATTTTAAATGCTTTAACATAAAAAATTGTAAATGCTGCAACATATTAGGGGTCTTTGCTAACTATTGTAGCTTACCATTACTAAAAAAGAGAAAACAAAAGCCTTGTTTCCACCAAAATAACCCTGAACAATTTGTCCCAGGAACTTTTGCTGTCTGCGTTTTCATAGTGGTCAAAAGCATTGTGAAGATAAGTCTGGTGACGTAGGACTGCGTGCAACCTTCCAGTTCCCCCTGGATTTCGTCCTCCGCATATAAGCTTAATAAAGCCTGAAGCTCGTCGTCGATCCATCGGTCGTATTTTTAAACTCCAATGTCCAATGAATAGCAAACAACTCTTACTGCATGTACCGCAACAGTCTTTTAAAAATGGTGGTTGAAATAAAATGCTGTGTGGAGTCAACCAATCAAAATGCTGCGTGAACTGAACCAATCAGCCCGTTCAGCGCCTAAGTCCCACCCCTGAAAGTTCCTGAACTTTGAAAAAGTACTACATCATGAGCAGGAACATTTCACTTTATTTAGACCCTGGTTCCTGTGGTTTAAATACACAAATATCACCTCAAAGTCCCTAGTTCCTGGGGAAAGTTCCTGCGGTGGATACGGGGCTAAAGAAAATCTTTGTGTCAGTTAAAGAAAACTCACCTTTCATTTAACTAAAATGAGTTTCATACATTTCTCAGTAGTTGTTTGCTCTGTGCAGGTGTTTTTGTAGCTATGTACCTAATTTAACACTCCCAGACAAAATCTTTGTTGTGCTAATTCAATTCCATATTTGAATAATGTTTTTGAGTCATGTTTTAAAGGTGCAATAGGACATTTTCAGAGAGGCAAGCAATAGTGAGCTAGCTTTCGAATCATAACATCCCACCCTCCCTTCAGAGAGTCTCCAAAGCCACACCTCCTCTAAAACAAGTGTTATTTCTTTCGGACTGATTGGATGAACAATTTATGATCCTACACCTTTAACATTGATTGCTATCAGGATATGAGGAGACTTTCAACCAATATAGCAAAAAATGTTTCTGTAGAGAATCACCTATTACATCTCTAAGTAAGGATAGTAAGAAAATTGAGGGTTTTTTTGTGTTCAAAATGTGATTGAATCTATTTCTTTTCTTGTTTTTCTCTCAGATATGACATGTGCCTTCGGGAGCCTCTCCTCCTCAACTGCTGTTTTCTGCTGTGCCGGGGTGGGGTAAAACCGATGGACTTGGTCTCTGTTACAACCAGCCCATGTGCTTCATCATCCACATCCAATCAGAATGGGCACCCACCTGCTCCCAAGAGACTTTTCTCTTTCCTTTCTGTGGCCTGGGGTTTTGTGTCTGACGTGGATATAGAGAGTGAGCGCTACAGAGGGTTGGGCTCAGCACGGTTTACACTGGGAACACTGGTGAGATTGGCTTCTCTGCGCTCCTATAAAGGCCGTCTTTCCTACCTGCCACCCGGTATAGTCAACTCGTCCCCTGATGCCACGCCTCAGCCTCCCCGAAGGCCGCTTTCACGCAGCATTACCGAAGGTTTGGAGGGATTTTGTCGCACGCCCATCCATCGCACCTGCTCCGACATGGGCCTTAGTGAACAAAGAAGTCTCCGCAAAGGAGATGGAGAAAGAGAGAGGGAACGAGAACGGGAGAGGCAGGAGAGGGAGAGGGAGAGGGAGAGGAGGAGAGAGAGGGCAAGAGGGGTTGGGGTAGTGAGAGCAAGCAGTCTCGCAGAAGACCGAGAGAGAGAGGTGGAAGCAGAAGAGAAGATGGAGGAGACATCAGAGACCAGTTCAGAATCAACCGAAAGGGAAGAGTGTGACAACATAGCCAGGAATGATGGGAACATAGAAGAAGAGAATAAACCAGGTGGGGATGAGATAGATGGACAGGGAATGACTAAAGCGAGCGATTTGAGTGACAGAGATGAGGTAAATGATTGTGACGAGAGTTATCAGACTACGCCATCTGACCTGCAATGCACATTACGTAAAAACTCGCTCCCCTCTAGCCAGATAATCAATGCCTTCTTCAGCCAGCCAATTGGTGTAGACACTGACCAAGACTTGGAGGTGGCAGCCTATGGAAAGGAAGACGAAGACATAAATGGCACCTACTTTCAAAGAGAGGCCTTTCCTCTGGACAAGTCTCGCGAGCGTGCCCTCACCATCTCGTCCTCTCCATTCCGTCAGTCTCCTTTCAAAGCTTTCAAAACTAAAACTTTGGACCAGAACCAGAACCCCTCACGGCCACGGCCCCTCTCCCTTCTCCATCAATCACATTCAAACTCTCTCCCTCCAAAGTTTCCATCCCTTTCTCTGTCCCTTTCCCCGACCCCTCCTTCATCTCCATCTTGCGCCTCTCCCCACTCTTCTTATCTTGCACCACGTCCCAACACTCCCAGCTCATCTTCCCCATCACCTTCTTTTCATTCACCGACCCCTTCCTTCAACTTTGACCTTGCAGAGCCTGCAGGACCCTTGAAGAACTGCCTTCACATGACATCCTCCATCAACTTGCCAGAGGATGATCTGCTACCTCCTCTGGACCAGCCTCTCCCTACACGTGACTGGGTCACTATTGAGGGTGATTTTGTCTTGGTGCTGGCCATCTACCAGTCTCACTTGGGAGCAGATCTCCTCGCTGCGCCTCAGGCTCGATTTGATGATGGGTTGATCCATTTGACATTTGTGCGGGCTGGTATCTCCCGGGCAACGCTGCTTAGACTGTTCCTAGCAATGGAGAGAGGAGCTCATATGTCTGTTAGCTCTCCTTACGTCAGTCATGTTTCTGCTCGGGCATTCCGCCTTCAGCCGCTTTCACCACGAGGAACCCTCACTGTAGATGGAGAGCTGGTGCCCTATGGGCCGCTGCAGGCACAGGTGAGAAGAGCGCTACTAGTGAAAGTAGGGATACACAATATATTAGATATCAGCTGATATTTAAGATTATTTTTTCATCATTGGGTCTCATTCATGAAACACGAGCAGAACGTATTTTTGTGTAAATCGTGTGTAAAGTGGTTCTGGCGTAATTTTTCGGATTCATTAAAATGTTCGTATTTTCCAAATGTTAGTTGGTACGAAAGAAATCTACACCTGCTCCCAGCCACGCGTAAATAGTGCGTTTAACATCCGAACGTTTTGCTCATTAATAAGGCTGCATTTTAATTCACCTTAATAGGGTACATATTTACACAGCATTTTGAAAAAATATTATATATAGTAATTACATACGTTTTTTCTTTTTACTTTTATTGTGAGAGCCAGTAATGGCATCTGCAAACGGAGCACTTTAATCAAATAATTAATTGATTTCAATAGGGCTGGGCAAACTAATGGCCCCTTAATTGTTATGGAAATTGTTTCCTAAAAAAATGGCCAAAATCCTTCGTTTGGTGTCATAATATGATGCCCATATATAGTTGTCAGTCTGATTTAACGGGCGGGATTTATGGTAATTGAGAATGAGCGTGTTACGACTGATTGGAATTCATTAACACACACACACATTTCACTATCACTTCTGACGTTTACGAAGTATTTGTGAATCAGGAGAAGAGTTTTCGGGAAGGTCTCTTTACGCGCAAATCACTCACATATTTATTCGTATATTTACGAATGGTTCATGAATGAGACCCATTGTATTTGTTGATGTTGATATTTCATTGATTTGTGTAAAGGAGATATGACTGCACACTCACTTGCAAATACTTTATTAAATAATCTATTAAATGCTTTAATATTTAATTGATTAACTTTGTTAAAAACTAATAATTTAATCGCTAGGGCTGGGATAATCGATGCATAGCGATTCGTCGATCGGTTCTGAGATTTTCCGAATGCATCGCGATTCTCTCGATTCTGAGCTTAGTTTTTAACAGCAGATGGTGCTCTAGGCCAGTTTTTAACCTCTCACTCAAATGCTCATGAAGAAGAGCGTTAACGAGCATTCGGAAGATCACAGAATCGATCCAGAATCATGTCTTGATTCGCAATGCATTGATTTATTGTCTCAGCCCTATTAATAACACTGTTAAATCTTTAGCAAATCTCATAATCAATATCCATTTTCAAACTCTATATTATAATGTTGTGATGCCTAAATTCTCTTTAAGCATTTAAAATGATTGATTTTGAAGTTTTGATTTTGATTTTTGATAGCTCTATTTTATTTTTATTTTTTTTTACAAATCTGATTGTACCTTCTTTTGTCCTAGGTTCATCCCTCCATAGCCCGTTTGATTGTTGGGGACTCGGGAATAAAGATTACAAGATTCTGACCTGTTTGGAACTGAACGGGCAGGGATTAGCATGACGCTCTGGATTATATAACATTTTGCCATGTGCAAACTGGGGGTGAGAGAAACAGAAAGCCAGCAGTTGCAATCACTGCTTTTACTGGGATTAACTAAGGGATTGCTTATTCAAGCTGCATATGCAAGGAGTATTTTTGAATTTATCGAAGGGATGAAAACTTGTGGCCTATTGCATGACTGTAGGATTATACTTGGTTTACCCTCACTGTAGTGAGAGAGAATGCAGCAATGTCTACATAAAAGAGGAAATGGCAAAACTGAATGTGTCCAAATGGTGTATACATTTTAGTATGCATTTGTGCATAGATTCTCAACAGTGATCCTGCCTTATTTCAGAGAGTGAAAAAAAAAATACACAGACAAACACTAAAAACAATAGCTGGCTTTTAGGTTGCCACACCCACATTCGAATATGGTTCCACCCATTTTGCATAATAGCTACCCCTGGAATGCCTTATCCATGCCTGAATTTTGTGTAACCCTCCTTAATTTACGTACTTGCTTAGTGCGTGTCTTAAAGGGTTAGTTCACCCAAAAATGTAATTTATTACTCACCCTCATGTTGTTCTACACCCGTAAGACCTTCGTTCATCTTCGGAACACAAATTAAGATATTTTTGATAAAATCCGATGGCTCAGTAAAGCCTGCATAGCCAGTAAGAACATCCCTTTCAATGCCCAGAAAGCTACTAAATACATATTAAATAAAAGTTTATTTACAGTGATTCAAACTTAATATTACAAAATGACGAGAATACATTTTGTGCGCCAAAAATAACAAAATAGCGACTTTATTCCACAATATCTAGTGATGGCTGACTTCAAAACACTGCTTCATGTAGCTTCGAAGCGTTACGAATCTTTTGTTTCGAATCAGTGGTTCGGAGCATCAAAATCACATGAAAAAGGGAGTGTTCTTGCTGGCGATGCAGGCCTCACTGAGCCATCGGATTTTTATCAAAAATATCTTAATTTGTGTTCCGAAGATGAAAGAATGTCTTGCGGGTGTGGAACAACATGAGGGTAAGTAATAAATTACATAATTTTTTATTTTTGCTTGAACTAACCCTTTAATCTGAAATCTCATTTAGCAAAGATTTATCTGCATTGAAATAAGTCTCCGTCCAGCTCTGAAAACCATTGTTTCATGAGACTGCTCAGAAATGTGTCAGTTCTTGCATCTTGCATCCATTTTGCAGGTATTTTTTAGGACACAATCATTGTGTGGTTTGAACAGAACCGTTAAACATGGACTGTTATGATATATATTGCATTGCTAGACTGTGTAAAAAGCATGCAACAATCATGATGATGACATTAATTGGTAACTAGCTATATGCATTGTAATGAACGTAGAAAGAAAGCTTGGAAAACTTTCACTTTTCTTTCCCCCGGTATTATCGAAACATACTGTCACTGTCTTCTATGAGTTAAGGCAAATTTGCATAGTGTTTGCTCAATTTTTTATTTTTTTTTTCAGATAAATAAAGAAGGATCTGGAAGTTAGTGATCAACTGCCAGTGCATCTTTAAATCCTTTTTCCTGAAAGATTCATTTATTAAATACTAGGTGAGGACTATTTCATAGTGATCAATAACTTGACTTGATAACATTTTAGTCTCAAAACAATTAACACTAGAGCAACAGGAACTTCAGCTTTATAAAAGAACAGACCTGTTTAAAGTCCAGCTGTGGAGCTGATTACGATTGCAAAGGAATTTTGAATTTTACCTAAATATTTATTGGAGAAATGCCCTATTTGCATTTCTTCTATCCTTTTCATTTTCCAACCTCTTTTTTTTTCTCTCATTTCTGAATTTGCAATGATTAGTAAATAATATTTAACTCTAATGACTCGACTGGTATTTCCGAACAGCTGTTTAGTTCTTTCTAGTGCAATAATTTCTTCTTCTGTTGATCTCTTCAGCTCTTAAGCATCAGCTGATATGTAAATCTAGTTGTTTTGTTTGCGAGTCTGGGTACTCAAAATGATTTTCAGATGGCCAGTTATTTTTTGTTATTATTCATTCCCTATATTTCCTGCCTTCTTTTGTTGTACCATGCTTTAGAGTGATCTAATAAATTTGGTATCAAGCTGCTGTCCATCTTGAAAATGCCAGTTTAAGATGTCTCTTCATTCTGCAATGCTTGTATTAAGATTGTAATTACTATTAAAAGAATATTATATTAAACATGTATACATTTTTTTATTTACAGCTTCTAGTTCTGTATGGTTTAAAAGTTTAGTTTCAGATAAAATTGAACTATGAACCCTTGCATGTTTGTTCTCCAGTCTTTTACTCTTGCTTTCTGTAGAGGTATCACCAAGAACACTGAGGATAAATGTTTTCTTCCGGTTTATTTCAACAAATGTCCATTTAGGAATGTTTTTTCCTCTTCGATTAGCACATTCTCAAGGGTACATGAGAACAAAAAGGAGCTTGAACTATGACAAACATGTGACAATTTTGCACAATCACTTGTAATTAATACAAAACTGATTCAGAGGTGGAAAACAATGCAAGTTCCTCTTAGACAAGATGAGTAAAGCAACAGTGGGCTGACAGCCCAGTGTTTCACTTCTCTCTGTCTCCTGCTGGTTATCAGGTTTGCATGAGATGATAAACAAGGAAGCCGTCGTCTCCGACTCTTTTCCTCTCTTTCTTTCAGCTCGTCATCATTCTCTTCAGTCTACTAATCTCCACATGCCACTACACGGTTCAGCCACTATCTTGTTTTGTTGTAGTGTCTCCGCCTTCCTATCAGCTCTTTGAGCAGTTTATTTTCCCCTTGTTTTCCCACTTGTATCTCAGTTTCCACTCGATTAGTACTACACTGCCCTTTTGCTCCTGTAGATTACAGCTAGCTTGCATTGCCCTTTCCCTCCTTTTCCCCTATAAGCGATACATTGTTTTAGTGCTCTTTTGTTCTCGGGAGTTCCTCAACTGTGGCCTACACCATGCCTTTGCTGCACGTGTGCAGCTGGTGGAGCCACCTACTGGCTTATTTAACCACTTCCCTGTTGCTTATTCTCCATTGTGACCACGTTTAATGATGTAGTTCCCAACTTTAAAGGGTTAGTTCACCCAAAAATGAAAATTCTGTCATTTATTACTCACCTTCATGCCGTTCCACACCCGTAAGACCTTCGTTAATCTTCGGAACACAAATTAAGATATTTTAGTTGAAATCTGGTGGCTCAGTGAGGCCTCCATAGGAGCAATGACATTTCCTCTCTCAAGATTCATAAAGGTACTAAAAACATATCTAAATCAGTTCATGTGAGTACAGTGGTTCAATATTAATATTATAAAGCGACGAGAATATTTTTGGTGCGGCAAAAAAAAAAAAAAAACGACTTATTTAGTGATGGCCGATTTCAAAACACTGCTTCATGAAGATTCGGAGCGTTATGAATCAGTGTATCGAATCATGATTCAGATCGCATGTCAAACTGCCAACGGCTGAAATCACGTGACTTTGGTGCTTCGAACAGCAGATTCGATACACTGATTCATTATGCTCCAAAGCTTCCTGAAGCAGTGTTTTGAAATCGGTCATCACTAAATAAGTTTTTTTTTTGCCGCACCAAAAATATTCTCATCGCTTTATAATATTAATATTGAACCACTGTACTCGCATGAACTGATTTAAATATGTTTTTAGTACCTTTATGGATCTTGAGAGAGGAAGTGACATTGCTCCCTATGGAGGCCTCATGGAGCCATCGGATTTCAACTGAAATATCTTAATTTGTGTTCCGAAGATTAACGAAGGTCTTACGGGTGTGGAACGGCATGAGGGTGAGTAATAAATGACAGAATTTTCATTTTTGTGTGAACTAACCCTTTAAGCTATGAAGGACTATTTCAGTAATAGTTTAAATAAAAACTTTAGGTTTTTATAATATTATATGACTTAATGTCTCTACAATGTGACCATATCTTGCAATTGCTAATTTTATATCTCACAATTTCACTTTTTTTGAAAGTATTTTGTGGTAATGCTACAGAAACATGATTTGAGTTGTAAATATTTAATCTTTTATCTAGATTAAACTAAATCTTTAGCTTAGAAAAACAGTCGATTACAATATTGAAAGCAGCCTTAAAACAAGATAAATATAATATATTTTTTTAGCGTTTGTCTGGCTTGTTTCACATTTTTAGCCTCATTGTAACATGTCTATCTTGTTTGAGTTCTCGCTAATCCAACATTTTCTGTCTCTCACGACTGTTGTTTCGAAATCTTGCTCATGAAGTCTTGAGTTCCTTGAAATGTCGCCATATCCTTGCTTCTGGTTCACTCGGCGGGGGGAGGCTGTTGCCCTCATAGGAAGGTACAGGGGAATCATAATCTCACAGGAGTCAGATTTTGACACTAACCCTGTTCCTAGATTAATTGTGATTCAGAAATACTGCAAATACAGGCAGCGATAATTTTCAATTCATCTTAAAAGTATCAAGCTATGGAGGTATATCT
Organism: Chanodichthys erythropterus; assembly: GCF_024489055.1. Lineage (NCBI taxonomy): Eukaryota > Metazoa > Chordata > Actinopteri > Cypriniformes > Xenocyprididae > Chanodichthys > Chanodichthys erythropterus. The sequence goes on along the minus strand of NC_090222.1, from coordinate 25,622,531 downwards.
GCGTGCTCTCACCACAAGGTGGCGTGAACAAGCCACTTGCACTTCTCTATTTATCTATCTTGAATGGTGTTGGTAATAATATTGATGCACCACTTAACATTTTTCTTGTTTTGTCTTGTTTTTTGAAGGTCATTGTACTATTTATACACTCTAAAATTGTGGCAACAGATTACAAGCCATATCCTATTATTAATTAAATTCAACATATAAGAATTGAGTTAGAATTAATCAAATTAATTCCTTAAAAGTCAACCATAACAAAAAACACAAACTGACATAAAAAGCAATTAGTCAAACTGGGTAACTAAATGAAATACTGATTACCATAATGATGACCAAACTTTTTCAATAAAATCAACATCTGTTAATAAACCTCTGTAAATTTGTGTTTCTCTTTCATTCAGTGATTTTACTTGTTATCAATGTTGGCGATAAAAAAATAAAGAGTTCTTAATTAATCTTTAACATCTGTCTGTTCAGATATTTTTGTTTAAATTTTACTTGTTTTAAATGGTTGACATTTGAGTTAGAATTAATCAAATTAATTCCTTAAATTCTATTTGTTGAATTTAATTAATAATATTGCTTGTAATCTGTTGCCAAAATTTTATAGCATATTACTTTTTACAGATTTATTTTATTTCAAGTGACAATTATACATCTATAACAACCCTTTGAATTATTGTTCTCTCCAAACGTGTGTATTAAGAAACAACTTGCGGCCCTTTTGTTGTTTTGTTAAGACGTTTGTTGGCATTGGTTAGGTTTCACCTGATATACAGGAAGATACCTGCTTTTTTTTACACTTAATGTCTGGGGGTGAGGGAGGGACTTGAGAAATATGTGGGAGGTGTGCAATTTTTTTTTTTTTTTTTTTATATGCATGAAGGAAGCCAAATGTGTATTATAAACAAAGATGTTTTTTAAGCACACCTGTCAGTCGCCCAGCTGAACTCAGGGAAAACAACCTACCGCAGGGATGGCTTGTTTGGATTTGACGAGCCTCTTTCTCATGTTGTCTGCGCTTTTGGCAGTCACAGAAGCCTCTGTTGCACAGTTCACCTACCAAGGAGCATCAGCCCCTGGAGACATCATCATTGGAGGATTTTTCCCCATCCATGAGGCAGTGACGACAGTGAACACTGGCGAAAATGGCTTCTCTCCTCCTCAGCGTCCCAACTGCAGCAAGTGAGTGTTCATTGTGGGGTATCCAGTCATGAAGGTCAGACAAAAAGGGGACTGGACTGATCTGATCTGATCTTTTTTTTTTTTTTTTTTTTTGGCCATTGTCTAAGTTTGTGAATATATTTTTTTTTTCTGTCAGTAGGGATTTCTGGACATTACAATAAAATATTTTGAGGGTAAAACAAGTTTTTATTTTGAAGTTAACAGTTAAAGTTAGACCCAAAATTGTGGCAGAAAGCCTCCATTGGCATGTATAATTATTTAATTTAATTCTAATTTATAAAGTTATTAATAATTCCATTAACAAAATGCACATTTCAAATATCTTCATTATCATACCATAGGTAATTATTAATCTGAATTCATATTCATTGATTATTATAATGAAATTCCTTCAGTTAAAATGTGTACACTAGTTTTGGGTCAGTAATTTTATATTTGAAAGAAGAATGTCACTTGTTTTCACCCAGGCTGCGTTTATTTGATAAAAATACAGTAAAATTGTGAAATGTTATTACAATTTAAAATTTAATTTATTCCTGTGATGGCAAAACTGAATTTTCAACCTCATTATTCCAGCCTTCATTGTCGCATGATCTTTCAGAAATCATTCTAATATGCTGATTTGGTGCTTAATAAACATTTATCATTATTAATCACCGTTAATAATATTTTTTTGATCACTGTGTTAAATCAGATGAAACCTCCATGTCAGAAATATCAAATCCATCCCCGGATGCCTTATCTTGTCAAAAGATATATCTGTTTGTACATTTACATTGTATTTTACATATATAAAACAAAATTAAATCTGATTTATACATATTATGCAATAAAGATGACAGTTGGGATAAGTTTTCCTTGAGGAGATTCTTGAGGGGTCATCTTAGCAAATGCTTCCATTTATTTCCCCCCAAAATATAATGGATAATGCATAATCATCACAAGTCTTCTCTAGAGTATCTTATGTGTTAATCTGAAGAATCTTGTCACAATCATGTGGTTTTGTTTATCTCTAGATTCTACACAAAAGGTCTAAATCAGGCTCTAGCTATGATTCATGCTGTGGAAATGGCAAACAGTTCCCCCATGCTGAGAAGATTGAACATTACTCTTGGATACCGCATCTATGACACATGTTCTGACGTCACAACTGCGCTTTGGGCCGTCCAAGATCTCCTACGGCCGTTCTCAGACTGTGGTTCACCAACAAACTCTTCTTATACTGTCCAGCCTATAACAGTGGTCATTGGGACCTCTTCTTCTGAGATCTCCATCGCAATTGCCAGAGAACTCAACCTTCAGTGGATTCCACAGGTAAGCTCTTGCAAGTTCTCCACTCGTAGAGTTCAAAATCAGGATTGGGTAATATTGTCTGTTTATCTGTTCTGCAGATTAGTTACGCATCTACAGCCACAATTCTGAGTGACAAAAGTCGTTTCCCAGCTTTCATGAGGACCGTCCCCACTGATGAGTACCAAACCCATGCCATGGTAAAACTTCTGAAGGACAATAAATGGACTTGGGTTGGCATTATCATTACAGATGGAGACTATGGGCGTTCTGCCATGGAAAGTTTTGTTAAGCACACTGAAACTGAAGGAATCTGTGTGGCCTTTAAGGCGATCCTACCAGACTCACTAGCAGACGAACAACATTTAAACGCCTCCATCAACAAGACAGTGGACATCATTGAAAAAAATCCAAAGGTTAATGTGGTGGTTTCATTTGCAAAATCATCTCAAATGAAGTTGCTATTTGAAAGGCTACCGAGTAAGAATGTTTCAAATAATAAGGTATGGGTGGCCAGCGATAACTGGTCGACTGCTAAAGATATTCTGAAAAATGTTAACCTCTCAGATATTGGAACAGTACTGGGCTTCACCTTCAAGAGTGGGAATGTTACACCTTTTCAACAGTATCTTAAGGATCTACAGTTTGAAAGTGAAGATAAGATGAACAATTCATTCCTGAATGAATTTCTAAAAAAAACTGATATAGAAAATGCTGCAAGAGCAGTACAGGAACTGATCAAAAACACATTTTCAGATATGGTCTTCAGCATTCAGATGGCAGTCAGTGCTATTACTAATGCTGTGGCTGAACTATATGTAACAAGACAATGGAATGCCTCAACACCTATCCTGCCCTTGGAGGTATTTTAAAAGACACTTGCTGCCAAATTCAAAACTGATTTCTTAGCTTGTCACAATTAACATCCTAAAAATTGTTGCATGTTTGTGTTTCAGCTCCTTAGACAGTTGAGGAATGTCACTTTTGAGAAAGAAGGAGTAAAGTACAACTTCGATAGGAATGGTGACATTAATTTGAGCTATGATATCTGCCAATGGGATGAACAAGAAGGACATGGAAAAATAGCAGAATACAATCCATCTAACTACAGTTTTACTTTTACAAACAAGAATCTAAGTCATTTTGAGGTAAATTCTACTCTTTAATGTTCATTTTCATCAAGACATTGATAAACTTTTTACCAGTTTTCTACAATACCAGCTAAAGTATCATGACACCTAGTAGTATCGTGGTATTATTTGGATGTGTTATTACAGGGGATTTTGTATAATTCTTTACAGTTTACATAAATGTATTATTGTTATTATTAACTTTTTTTATTATTGTCAATGGCTGTTTTTGCAAACTGTCACATCTCCATTTTTATTTGAAAGTAAACTAATCCTTTAATGATTGAATGGATTCGAAAGCAAACAGAGCTTAATTTACAGTAATTATGACATGGCTTGAACGCAGCAAGTGTCTTACTATGTTGCATTACAATACCATACGAAGACCCTAAAGGGTGCTCTGCTTTTTTAATGTTTCATACATGAACCTTGCAACGGAAATTGAACATTTAAAAACATGCCTGTAGAATTTCTCAGCACTGCGGAACAGGTTTCGTGTTAAATGGCCAAAACAGTATTTCCTATAAAGCATTCTCTTAAGCAATCTTTCACTTATTTCTTCTCAGAATGTGGTATCTAAGTGTTCAGACAGCTGTCGGCCAGGGGAGTACAAAAAAACAGCCGAGGGTCAGCACACTTGCTGTTATGAGTGCCTCGCCTGTGCGGAAAACCAGTATTCCAACCATACAGGCAAGTTCCTTGGTGTCACTTTACACTAAAGGTGCCCTCACATTCACCTTTGCTGGGCGAAATTAAATTTCATACGAAGGAAAAAAAGTTTACCATACAGAGTTCAAGTTGGTCATGCAAACTTCTGACTTCTGTGTGCGCAAAGCTTCATATATCTCTATGCTATTGACAGTGAACAATGGAAAAATTTAGCTTATTTTAACCCCAGTTTAAGTCTCTAAAATGAAATGTTTTTAAATTGTCTTTCAGATGCAGATTCTTGTTCCCAGTGTGACACTAAGAGTATGTGGTCAAACGATAATAGCTCAGAATGTCAACCCAAGACTTATGAGTACTTTGAGTGGAATAGTGGCTTCGCCATCGCTCTGTTGTCAGTGGCAGCCCTCGGCATCCTCCTCCTCTTCTCGCTGTCTGCACTGTTCTTCTGGCAAAGACGCTCTCCGGTGGTAAAGGCTGCAGGCGGACCCCTTTGTCATCTGATCCTTTTCTCGCTGCTGGGCAGTTTTGTCAGTGTCATTTTCTTTGTGGGTGAACCAACCAATATGACGTGTATGGTGAGGCAGGTCATCTTTGGTCTGAGCTTCACGCTGTGTGTCTCATGCATCCTGGTCAAGTCTTTGAAGATCCTTCTGGCATTCCAGATTAACCTAGAGCTGAAGGAGCTTCTGGACAGGCTCTACAAGCCATACGTGATCATCTGCATCTGCACAGGGCTGCAGATCATCATCTGCACTGTTTGGCTGATCTTGTACAGGCCTTTTAAAGAAAAAGTAGTGCAACCCCAAGTTATTCTGCTGGAATGCAAAGAAGGCTCAAGTGTGATGTTTGGGTTAATGCTGGGATACATAGTTTTGTTGGCCGTTATATGTTTCACATTTGCTTACATAGGCAGAAAACTTCCGCAGAAGTATAATGAGGCCAAGTTCATCACATTCGGTATGCTCATCTACCTCATGGCCTGGGTCATCTTCATCCCTGTGCACGTCACCACAAGTGGCAAATATGTACCGGCTGTGGAGGTGGTTGTTATTCTTATTTCAAACTACGGAATCCTGTGCTGCCACTTTTTGCCGAAATGTTACATAATTATTTACAAAAAGGAGCACAATACTAAAGACGCATTCATGAAGAATGTTTATGAATACGCAAGAAAGAGTGCTGAGAAAATCAGAGGCTTGAATGGAACTGAGCCACGGAGTAAAATGGAGAATTCAGTCTACATCATATCCAATCCATCACTTGTGCCCGAGGAGGAACAAGTTTCTGAACCAAAAATAGATAGCACACCTTAAAAAATAATAATTGGATGTAAGAATTCAAGATCATGAGTCAAAGCAACCAATTTTATGACATGTTGTTCTTATTTAATCTAAATAGACTGAGTTAAAAGAAAGACCTAGCTTTATGATGATTAATCGTAATAATGATTAATACTTTAATTTAATTGTGGAAATGAATAAAATGTTTATATGTATATGTATTGTGTATATGCTGTGTATAAATTATTTAATTTTAAAAAAATGTAACATAACTTTCATTGTTCATTGTTAGTTCAAACTGAACTGTTTCCTGTTTAATTTTGCATATGCAACATCATCTGGAAAGGAAAATTTGTAAAATGTACACATTTGTTAAATGTATATATATATTTATGGATGTATACTCTGTATAAGTTGATTAATTGTAGCAAAATCTCAATAGTTTCATTTGTTAATATTAGTCAATGTATGATTAAACTAACAATAAACTGTTGTTTTCAACATTAACTATTAATTTAATTACTTTATTAACTTAATTGAATTGAGTTTCATTACATTAAAGGTGCCCTAGATTCAAAAATTGAATTTACCTTGGCATAGTTGAATAACAAGAGTTCAGTACATGGAAATGACATACAGTGAGTCTCAAACTCCATTGTTTCCTCCTTCTTATATAAATCTAATTTGTTTAAACGACCTCCGAAGAACAGGCGAATCTCAACATAACACCGACTGTAACGTAACAGTTGGGGTGTACGCCCCAATATTTGCATAATGCCAGCCCATGTTCCCAACATTATGAAAAGCATTAGGTGTGTGTATGAGACAAGGGCAGCCAGTTAACGTCTGGAGCTGCACACAGCCGAATCATCAGACTAGGTAAGCAAGGACAACAGCGAAAAATGGCAGATGGAGCGATAATAACTGACATGATTCATGATTACATGATATTTTTAGTGATATTTGTAAATTGTCTTTCTAAAGGTTTTGTTAGCATGTTGCTAATGTACTGTTAAATGAGGTTAAAGTTACCATCGTTTCTTACTGTATTCACGGAGACAAGAGCCGTCGCTATTTTCATTTTTTAAACACTTGCAGTCTGTATAATGCATAAACACAAATTCATTCTTTGTAAATCTCTCCAACAGTGGAGCATTAGCCGTTAGCCATGGATCACAGCCTCAAATTCACTCAGAATAAAACTTTTAACATCCAAATAAATACTTTACTCACATAATTCGAAGCATGCATACAGCATGCATGACGAACATCTTGTAAAGATCCATTTGAGGGTTATATTAGCTGTGTGAACTTTGTAAATGCGCTGTAATATAGTCGACAGCTCGTGTGGCAGGAAGCACGCGTCTTAAAGGGGCGGCGCCGAGTGTAAATCAGTGCATTGTTAATGGTGCCCCAAAATAGGCAGTTAAAAACATTAATTTAAAAAAATCTATGGGGTATTTTGAGCTGAAACTTCACAGACACATTCAGGGGACACCTTAGACTTATATTACATCTTGTGAAAGAACGTTCTTGGGCACCTTTAAATAATGTTAGTCATAGGCTATTATAAGAAATATTGACTGTTAAATATTATTAATATCTAATTCATTTATTCAGGAAAAAAGTCAGTTGAAAATTGTTTACTTTATATTAAAATAATTTGTCGAGAAGCTGGTAGTTTCCCCATGGATTTACTGACAACCATCATCTATATCCTTTTCAGAATGAAACTGTCTTTTCTGTTTGCTCTTCAGTTCTGTATTTCACATGACAGACTCTTGGCTAGAGGCCTTTAACACATCACTGATACTAAGAGAGAGAGACATTGAGAGTGCCAGGGGCTTGATAACAGCCCCAAACTCTCGTCTCCGACAGGGAAATAGATCAAGTTTCTTATGTCATGCTGAAGTGAAACCTTTTTTCCTCAATCATCTATGCTTAGTAACTGCCTTTTGTATGAGTTACTTAAGCACTAAGTCCAGCTCAGGCATTCAGTTACATAAGACAATAAAGTGTTATTGTTCCACAGTATTAAGTTGATTCAGTCATAAAGCTCACTTTGAAAGCATATTTGTACATTACATTTTAAACTGAATCATTTTGGGGGGTATTTGCTCTGAAGGTTTATGTAAATGCAAAATGTTTATGTTTTCTTTTTATCCCTCACCCTGAGCATAATATTACAGGCGTCAGTCTCAAATGTCACGAAATGTCTTACTCGACAATGTCTTACTCGAAATATGAGAGATGGGTGCCAGTATGCAATGGCTCAGATGGAACGTTTGCAGCGTTTCTAAAAAAATGTGACAAATGATGAATCAATTCTTTATTACTTGTGTGATACGTCATCTGTACAACCACCAACACAGACAGTGGAGTGATTATTGCCAGAGGCATGCAGTCTTCAGGTGTTTTTTTTCCCTTTCTGAACAAGCATATCCAGTTTTGTCACTTTTTCCACTTCAACACAAAAATAACTTTTATTCAGATTTTTAGATAATGTTCTACTGAAATTCATGCTAAAGATGCTAATGACAGAAGGTATAGCTGCTGAAATATTCAAATATGCTCAAATATTTGTCAAGATGATTATGGTGATCTAAATACACAATCTCCAAGAAGATGTGTAATAATACCCAGGTCTATGTGTAGACAAGCAAATTAAGTTGTAGAAACCAAGACATGTGAGCTTCTCTACACGCAATACTGCTGTTTAAAATATCCTTTCCCAGAACTAGGGTTTTTCCAGTATCACTCATGAACTGATCATGTAAGGATTCTTTTCACATAAGCTTACCCCATACCAAAATTATGGATCTTTCTCATCTTATTTACAAATGCTTAAACACAGCAAGTCAGAATGAAGACCCAATGTTCCAATCATTAATAAAAAAAACACACTATTGCAACAACAGCAGCTCAAAAGTATTGAAAAAAAAATATATATATCAAACAAAAATAACTGATAAGTATTTTTAATTAGCAGATCACTGAAATATTGAGAAATAGCAGATTCCAATCTCAGTTGGAGGCGTCAGATGTTGAAGTTCTTTTCATTACATGGACATACAGCAAAATAGGATTCCTTAGCCCTATTTACATGGGGAGGTGTAGTAATTTTACCTCAGGGCATCTGTAATATTAATTGGCCAATTCGCACGGGACAAGACATCTCAGTAAAACTAGCAGAAGTGGGAGGGGTAACTCGATTTACGCACCGCCGTCACCTCCCTGTGTCGTCATGTGGGTAGGCTATAGGCTACGTTGCTTCCAATGTGCGAAAACACATATAATCTAAATATATAAACTATAAATAACCGTTAGGTCCGATTTATTAATTAAATTCTGATTGGATTATGATGGTAATAGGCACTTAGCTAAAGATAAAATTAGTTTTGTGCCTCTGACAATTGTTTCGATCTTCTTTTTGCTCTGAATGGTATAGAAAATACTTGAGGTTTGCCACAGACTTGTCCCACCACCTACAACCACCATGTTTCTTCAAGTGCTTCCATGCTTGAACCATTCGCAGAAAACTACTTTTAAACAGGAAATGACGGAATTTTACCGTACATATTTACAGCGGGTCTATTCGAATTGGATTAGTAGCCTACCTGAGGTAATTTTTCCGGACCTTTTTACAGAAGGTAAAAGTCGCCGTAATCTTTACTGACATTGTCCGTAATGATTACCGAGATGGCACATTCGGACGGGACTAAAATCACTGAAAAGCTCTGGTAATAATTAGGCCTACTTTACCCCCACCTCCTCATGTAAAACTAATCTCGTCCAAATAGGGCTTTTGAATAGGATTTGATCAGTGTGGATGCAGAACAACACAGAGAGAAAGCAGAGGAGCAGAGAGAAAAATGTCTGGGTAAGGGAGAGGAACAGATGAAGATGCAGGAGTAGTTGAATCAGGATGAGGGAGAAGAAGAGGTATATGGGAGAGGAGGAAGAATGTGTGCTGGATCTCTATGGTTTCCCCCCCTTACACATATATGAAAGCTTATGTCTGCCATCAATAAAAAAGGTAATTGTGTCTTTTTATGTCACAATTCTGACTTTTTTCTCTCAATTCCTATAGTTTATATTTCACAATTCTGAGAAAAAAAGAAGTCAAATTGTGAGATGTGAAACTCACAATTTTGATGATAGATAGAAAGAAAACAAGCAAGCAAGAAAGATTTCAACCAAGTGGGACACTGAAGTTCTGCATAGGGGACCCATTTGACCAGTACCTGCCTTGAGCAATTTTGTTACTTTCTTCTTTTATTCTACTGCACATTCTATAAAGTAATGACTCGTTCACTTTTAGATTCTATGTTTCAAAAATGTAGAAGCTTGCATGTAAGGAAACTGATGCAAAAATTTGGGAAAATGAGATCCAGGCAGTAGATAATGTTGATGAGAAATTATTTATTCATTACAATTAAATTTAGCCTCACACGCAAACTTTAATCGATAATGAAAATACTTAGTAATACCAAAAGGCAAAATAACCATCATAGTCAATAGTTAATAATAAATTTAGAGTATTTTAAAATCCAGAGTATTGTATCTAATAGATGAAAATCAAAAAGAGCAATAATTAAGACATTTGCAGATAAGAGACAAGAAGTAGAAGCCAAGGAGAGCAAAGGAGGGAAGAAAGCAGAATTATCAATGACCCGGTCAGCTTTATACCATGAGCATATAGGGAAATTTACATCCCACACAAACGGATGTTTTTATATTAAAAGAAAAAGGTTAAATGGTTTTACCCATTTGTCATAGACTGGTCCAGTGTCAAAAATAGATATAAGAGTTGTTTTGACCCCCTTTGTGGAATTTTGCAAATCTTACACTATTAAATGTCAGCAAACATTAATTCTAAAAAAAAACATCAGTTCTGCCATACTTGGCAGGCGTCCAGTGTCTAACCATAAACGTGTCAGCGTGACCTGGCTGTCACACTGGAACACTTGAAGAACAATGGAACATAACAAGCATACTCTCTTAAATATAAAATAAGAATAACCATAAAGGTACAATCACTTAAAAATATGATGTGAATTAATATGTAAATTAGAAATACATAAATATGGGAAGTGAAAAGTGAAACTGATAAATCATAAGCCATAAATGATTAAATAAATATTAATAAAAATGCATGAATATGAATATTGACCATTTCGGATCCACCAGAAACTGAATTTTAAAAACAATTGATTTCATATTTTCCACAGGTAACTGAAACATGACAAACAATGCAGTTTTCGTAATGCCATCAACTGTTAGTATTTTGACAGTTATTGTGCTTTGGTTGACTATATGTTCATGTTGGATAGAAAACTAGTGCTAGTATTGGTAAACGCTTGTTAGCAGTTGCAAAAAACTATTATTTTGTTGTTGTTAGTAGAGTTGGCCTGTCATACTAAAATATTTTTTTTTTACTCAAGGATTAAGATTATCTTAAAGGGTTAGTTCAACCAAAAATGAAAAATATTTCATCATTTATTCACTCTAAAATTGTTCCAAACTGTTTTTTTTTTTCTCTTCTGCTGAACACAAAGGTAGATATTTTAAAAATGTTTGTAACCAAACAGGTATGGGGCATCAACTTCCATAGTATTTCTTTCCATATACAGTTGAAGTCAATGTTGCCACACACGTTTGGTTACCCATATTCTTCAAAAATAAATAAAATAATTTCTTTGTGTTCAGCTCAAGAAAGAAATTCATACAGGTATTTGGAACAACTGACGATAGAATTTTCATTTTTGGGTGAACTATCCCTTTAAATGATTTTCGGTTAAGTGATATCAGCTTTTTTTGTATTTGTAATATATAAATTATATATTTAAAACCATTCCTCCCGTTTTGTGTCCAATATGAGTGCTGGGACTGAAGAAAAGCTAGAAAAACTACCCCTAAAACTGTTGCAACCAGGGGCGGAGCCAGACAATGTAAACATTCGGGGCTTAGCCCAAATCTATGTTTGTCCAAAGACATTTTAATTTTCTATTAACAGCTTTACTGACATGAAAGGAGCTTCTGTTGTCGTATCCTTTTTCAGAAAATGTACATAATTTGACACTGTAATTTGTAAAACTTTATTGAACGTACCAGCTCCTAGGGGGGTCCCGGGGCATGCTCCCCCGGGAGAAAATTTTGTACATTTTAAGGTTAAATGCATCAATCTGGTGCACTCTGGAAACTCAAAATAAGAGCTTCAACACATGTACAGTGTGCAAATTGAAAAAAGAAACAGCATTGACTTGTACCTGGACATTAAAAAGGGTTCAAACATCTTTTTTTTTACAATACTTTTGTACTCATTTCTTTTTAAAAGATAAATCCTTGAGCTTTTATTTTGATCATCACCAGCTGATCGTGTGCGCAAATGTGCGAGAGAGAGAAAGCGCGGCCGGTGTATGGTCGGATACTGTAGAAAAGCGGTATTGAACTGCTTAACGTATTTTAATAGAGAGATGTGTTAAGAAAAATTATATTTTGAGAGCACTGTTAAGAAACCTCTAACCTGAAATTCCTGCTTGCTGACTGTCTCGCACTCTTGCTGTTGACTGTGCTAGCTCCTCCCCTACCTGCTGCATATTCAACAGAGAGGAAGAAACGGAGTAGCCCATAGGCTACCGACAGCAAAGAAATGTATTCTATAGGCTAGATTATTTTTAAGGTCTATTTTTACAGGCTGTATGCAGTATATGCAAAGCCAAAGCGCAATGAAATAAAGCAACTTATGATTTCGGGGGTTTACATAGGCTATTGTCCAGTTTCATATTTTCTCAGTGACAGTCATTACATTCGGGGCTGAAGCCCCGGCAAAATCGGCTGGCGCCGCCCCTGGTTGCAACCATCTCATTCATTTTCACAACAGTCATCGCATGGCGTGTATAGCATTGACTCATCTTCACTGGAAATAGCCAAACCTGTGAATTAGTGTGATTTAAAAGAAGCTACACATAAATGACTCATAAATGACGTTTAGTCTCTGTTTTTGTTTTTATCTTGTAGTTCCCTGTAATTCACCTGTAAACCACAGCAATGAGTGATTCAAATGTCATAAATTAAGCAGGTTTGTTTGTCTTTTCACCCGTAAAAATAGCTATTGTTTTTGGACTTTACTTCTCACGGAAATAGTGCAATAGGCTTACATAACACTTATAAAAACAAATATAGTGTTACAGATGTGTTAACTTTCACAAAATATAAACATAACATTTTCACAATTTTATTGAGCAAGAATGGCACTTGGCTTAATAAAATAACATTTATCATAAAATATAGGCTAAGACACAACTATTTAATCCACAGTTCCCTGTCTGCGCCATACGGAGATGAATTGTTGACTCAATTTATCAATGTCCTCGAGTGTTAGATTTAGTACGGTTTGTGCTCACTTCAGGGGCCGGTTGCATAAACCACCAAGTCTACAAGTTAGTCATCAATTTTTGTCTTTAAAACTGTTCATAACTTTTTTTTTTTTTTTTTTTTTTTTTTTAGTTAGTTAGGCTATATAAAAATTTAGATTGACCTAATTTGATACCAAAAAAACAAACAAACTTACTGCTCCTTGACTAACTGCTAGTGGGTCATACTAAATCTTAATACACTGACTTAACATAATGGCTATGTTTATGCAACTGGCCCCAGGTCTGTAAAATGGTTTCTGCGACTTGGTGATCAAATTTAGTGGTCAACTTTTTTTTGGCGTCTTGTCTTGGTATTTGAGTATGTGCTTTTGTATTCACAGACATTAATTCGCAGTTTATAAAGAACGGGTTTCTGCGTTTCACTGTACTGCTTTTTAATTGCTTTTCTGTGCAAACATATCGATCTCTTTGTTGACCGTTGCGCATTAGCCTTATCCATAAACAAGTTCAACTGTTTGAAACTGCGTCTCGAGACATGGTTCGAGGCTGCGCTGCGCAAGAACGCGTTCTGCCTGAAAGGATACATCTTGTAGCTTAATTAAACCACAGTACACCTGTTATTTAAATGTTTAACAGAACATTTTATTTGTCTGTGTATTTGCCTACATCATTTCACACAATATCAACATTTGTCCTCGAGGAAAGCAATGATCTCCTCTATACTGAAGCTTTGTACCAATGATAAGAAAAAAAAAACATCTTGTGTTTTAAGTTATGCGAAAAAAAAACCAACCCAAACTTAGAAAACATTTTACAAACATGAGAAATTTTACAAAACTATACACAATTGAATGTGCTTGATAAAGTTTTATTTTACAATCTCGATTTTTTTTTTTTGTAAATATACGGACTTCTCATTATTATAACTCTTATTTGGATCAAACTTGTTTTGAAGGAAAATGGGTGCATTTACGGGCAGAACATGAGGAAGTAAATAATCAAACCAAAAACAAAGAACAGAGGAAGTTTGTGCCAGACAGGTTTCATTACAAAGGCAATCTTCTGTATGTAAATTCAGATGAAGCGATTAAAAAAATTAAATAAAAGAATTTGAACATAAGTTCCTTATAGGAAATTTGAGCACTAGTGGGGGATATTTGAAGAAAGGTTCTTTGAACAAAGAATGTTATAAAAGATGATTTCCTTACATTAGTATTTCACTGCACACCAAGACCATTTCACTGAAAAACATCCTCCTCCTATCCTTAATGTATATATAATATACACATTTTACTACATCTCAACACTTTCTAACATGTGAACATAAAAAAAAAAAAAAAATCAAATTAAAGCCAGTCAGCACGAAAATAAACACCTTCAGGTGAGATGAGAAACCCAATGATATGCATACATACGAACAACTGCATCTTGGTGATCACGTGACCACACTTAAATAAATTTCATGCGACGCTTTTAACGCATTAACAGCATCAGCAAAGTGGGTTCTGAGAGGAAGTGGGCTGGTCTCCCAACAGCCGGAGCCCACAGACCGGTTCATTCCAAAAAGCATAATAAATACGGCTCTGAATCTCCCAGGTTAGCAGTTAACAAAACGTCAGAATAAATAGTGTAACTAGGCTTGACATGCCCTCATTATGCATTGTGAATAAACACAGTGGGTGTGATGGCACACAAAGTCAAGGAAGTCATCCAAAGCAAATGTAAATACATTAGTTGCTCTGCCTGGCCAAACATTCCGTTAGATCTTGTGATTTCTGCCACCCCAAAATTACTTATCTGTTTGCATAGAAGCATTTACTTAGCAAGAGAAGAGAACTGTCAGAGCTAAAGGCTGGGTGTTTGTCAAACACTTTGTTTTCTGATTGAAGAGGTAGTTTCACATTTCTCAAGGGACGTGGAGTAAAGTTTACTTTACAGGACACCAGTGCCAATGTCTAATAATAATAATAATAACAACATCATCAACAACAAGAATAACAAAAGCAAGATGCTTTTTGTAAGTCTCAAATGGACTTAATCTACAGACTCTGAGCTTTGCCCTCCATGGTTCACCTCACAGATCTTCTCTCTCGATCAAGGAGCTAGAAAGATGGACAGGATGGAAATGGAAGATTTAGTGGGTTGGGTTTGGGGGGGGCGCAGGTGTCATCTCTGCTGTGAGTAGCGGACCTTAGCCTCCGAGTCTTGGAGCGAGGCTGGAGCGGAGGTCCTGCGCTGCAGAGAAGGAGGGAGAGGAGACTCCAGGCAGGATGGAGGAAGCAAGGACTGAAGCTTGGCCAGTAGCACAGGTATAAGGGTTAGAGCTGGAAGCCCTCCATCGGTCCCTCAGACTGCTGGAAAATGTACTGGCCCTGATTCTGATCCACCTGCGGAACGATGCTGGCGTCTTCTTCCTCCACCCCGAAGTAGTGCTCGATCAAGTCAAAGGCCTTCTGGTAAATCTCCTGGTTCTCATGGCTCTGCAGGAACTCAATCTTGTCTAAGCCTGAGGAGAACATCAATCAAACAAATAGAAACAAATAAACAACATGGAAAAAAAGAGCTTGCATGAATGAAAAGCAAGACAATTCAGATTGTAAACATAATTTAAAAAAACAAATTGGCCAGCAAAATACAATAGATAATGAAACAAAAATGTGCTATTATTTATTATTAGTTAATAAAAATAACTAACAATAATAATGTTTTGAAGTATAGTATATTATTATAACCACCACCAATAAGCTGATAATCATAACCCCACCTCTTTTAATCATATTTCCATTAGTTTTCCAGTTGTTTGAGATTATTGGATAAGATTTTTTAAAATCATTTTCTAGATATAATTTCTCACAAAAGAGTATTATTATGACACATATTTATTATGACAATATAATTATCGATAAACAACATTTCTAGACCTGGAAATCAACAAATCAATCAATAAATAAATAAATAATGCATAAGGTGACAGAAGGTATGAGGTGATGCATGCCTACCGTAAGCCTCTTCAATGAGGGCGCAGTAAGGGTTGATGCCTGATCCGTTCTGTTTGGACTCTTGTTCTCCCAGTCTGAGGATGTTCTCCAGACCGTTCAGGGCCACCTGCACAATCTTGGAGTCCATCACCGTGAGCAGGTCACACATGGGCTTTATAGTGTTGAGAGAAACCAAGTATCTGTGTGTAAAACAAAACATTACAACCACTTAAAAAGTATGCTTTCTCTCCTATTATGTGGGTTAAATATAACAAATCTAAATGACAAAATAGCCTACATAGTAATTTAGGACTTCCTGGAGCATCAGATAAAAATATCACAAATATATATATATATATATATATATATATTATATATATATATATAGGAATTATTAAGTGCACTAAATAAATGTGTTAAATTGGCAGCCCTAGTATTTACATAACCACATAATGTGAAGAAAAATAAAACAGAAGCAGTATTTTGAAATCGGTCATGACTAAATAAGTCGTTATTTTGTCGCACCAAAAGTATTCTCGTCGCTTTATAATATTAATATTGAGCCACTGTACGCACATGAACTCATTTAAATATGTTTTTAGTACCTTTATGGATCTTGACAGAGGAAGTGACATTGCTCCCTATGGAGGCCTCACGGAGCCATGGGATTTCAACTAAAATATCTTAATTTGTGTTCCGAAGATTAACGAAGGTGTTACGGGTGTAAAACGACATGAGGGTAATTTTTATTTTTGGGTGAACTAACCCTTTAAGGGGCGAGTGGAGCTCCACTCTCAAACAGGAACTACATCACCTCCACTAGTGGAGCTAGCTATAGCTATGGCCACAGGGCATGCGTACATCAATATTGCATCATTTAATAACTGTATTTGCATTATTGTAAGGGTAGGTTTAGGTTTGAGGTAGGTGTAGACGTTAGTAAAACACAATCTGATTAGTAAATTTATTAATTGTTATTTTATTGTGAGATTTTGCCTCACTATGTTATTTTAACACAAGCCATAAAAAAACATAGATCAGGGGTCACCATTCCTGCTCCTGAAGGGCCGGTGTCTCTGCAGAGTTTAGCTCCAACCCTAATCATACACACCTGAAGCAGCTAATTAAGGTCTTACTAAGCATACTAGAAACTTCCAGGAAGGCGTGCTGATGCAAGTTGGAGCTAAACTCTGCAGGACACCGGCCCTCCAGGAACAAGTTTGGGGACCCCTGACATAGATTATGCCTAGTTGTCATGCAACATCAGCCCACACTGCTAAGACAAAATTATTCAAGTGGAGGTGATGTATTTCCTGTTTGATAGTGGAGCTCCACTCACCCAAGGTCTGTAGCCAGACCCTGCTCTGCAGACTTCAGCTACAATCCCAATTAAACACACCTAAACCAGCTAATCAACGTGTTCAGGATTGCTTGATAATTACAGACGGGTGTGTTGGAACAGGTTTGGAACTGAAGCCTGCAGGACCATAGAGCTACGTTCCAGTTCGTTTTTTATGCCGTTCCCTAGCCAACTTCCCTCAGTCTCACTGATTCGGATGTATGTCATTACTTACGTTGCATGAGTTCCCCCTACTGGCAGAACCATTGCAATGGGCTGAATTGGAATGTCCTAAGCCCTTGATCACTTGGAATCCACTACTATGGAGTTGATTTATTATTATTTTTCCCTTATGAAATTGTTCAATGCAGCATTCTAAATGTATATAGGTGTGTTGGGGTCGTTTTAAATGTTTAAAAAAAATTATTAATATATCTGAGTTGTTTGTGGTGGGGTAAATTAAACGCCATATGCGGTGACGTCACAATCGTGTTGCATTGTGGTATATATAATGTGGAGCTGCCTGAAGTGTACATATGAAGTAGACTCGCTCCCTCTGTCAAAATCGAGGGAGCTAGGGTCTGTCCATATAAACTTCCCTCGTCCACATCACAAAGTGGAACACACTTCAAAATGGTGGCAGGGATTCCCCTAAGGGAAAGTGCTTAGGGAAGTTCACGAGTGTGTGTCTAAAGACCTGGATACACTGCACGATTTTAGCAATCCTATAAGATCATTACTTTATCACACTGTGCGACATGGATCTACTAAACTTGGGTACAAGATGCATGTAGACTGATGACTGATGTACATGACCTGTAGGCTACGATGTAAGTTTCTATTGAAGAATAAAACGTCATCAGCATGCAATTGTGGTTAACAAAAACACCATGTTGAATCACAATTCGGCAGTTTCAGCTTTTATATGTGCTGAAAAAAAAAGGAAGCGGTGAAAGAAGAGGGGAAAAGAGCTTGAGGTAAGCAGATTCAAGTTTAGCGCCATTTCGCGCTGATTTCATGTCGCATTTTCATTGGCTGGTCAGTAGACGTGGGTCGTAGCAGCAAACACACTGTGCGTTGATCAGGCTGAATTTCTGACACTGTCAGAAAATGATCGTAGGCTATCTTTGGTCTTTGAACCTCTCTCACTGTATGACATAGGACCACAGATTAAGATGGCAATCTTTCATCTGGGACAGCCAAAAATCACGCAGTGTATCCCAGGCTTAAAGCTACATTTAAAAGATATTAAAGCTTAAAGCCCGGGACACACTGCACGATTTTTGGCTGTCCCAGATGAAAGATTGCCACCGTGAAGCAATTGTGGCGATTTCTGTGATCGTGGCTCTTAATAGATGGTCCTATGTCGTACAGTGAGAGAGGTTCAAAGACGGCCGTTTTCCCGGTCTTGCGACCAAAGATAACCTACGACACTGTCAGAAAACCTAGTTTTCTGACAGTGTCAGAAATTCAGCATGATCATCGCACAGTGTATCTGCTGCTATGACCTACGTCTACTGACAAGCCATTAAAAATGCAATATGAAATCAAAGCGACATGGTGCTAAAATTTTAAACCGCTTACCTCAAGCTGTTTTCCCTTCTTTTGCCCCTTCCTTTTTTTAGCACACATAAAAACTACAACTGCCAACGTGTGATTCAACATGCTCTTTTTGTTTACCACTTGCGCATACTGATGATGTTTTATTCTTCTATGGGAACTTGCATTGTAGCCTACAAGTCAACAGGTGTCATCATCATACAGTGTACATGCATATCGTTTAATAGATCCATGTTGCACAGAGTGATTTGTAATGATCTTATAGGATTGCTAAAATCTTGCAGTGTATCCCGGGCTTAAAACTGGAGTGAAACACAGCCTTGCTCTCCAGGAGCAGGGTTGGACACCACTGTCTTTAATGATGGTCTGCTGATTTGACTATTACTGCCATCTACAGGCCAGAAATATGTCATGCGCTTTGATCCTACTCAGTGGTTTAATGACCGTTATTAGTCTAGCTAAAATCCCAGCATAAATACTAAGCTCTTCAAGTCTGTCTTAAGACAGATTATGGGCAAATGATAACCTGAGGCAGCCTGTGAGTGGTTTCGCATGAGTTACATAAGCAAACTAAGATCAACATTCTCAGAACATTTGAAAAATAATGAGAGGCAAGGAGTCCTCCTTAATCAGAATAAATCCTTTCAAATTCCTAAAATGAGGTATAAAGCAAAGCAAAAGAGCCCACAGTGCACCTCATCTGCTCTGGCGTGCCTCCCGAGGTGGCGTTGGTTATTGCCCACGCGGCCTCTTTCCTGGTGCGGAACTCTGCTTTCTGCAGAATCTCGATTAGCACTGGGAATATGTTGGCATCAATCACCGCCTGCAACAAAACGAGCATCAAACCATGGGTGTTCAAACACAATATGTGTTGTGTAATTATCTTATAATGTCACAGTAAGGCTAAAGCACCTGGATTTGCACTCTGTTCCCAGCGGTGATATTGGAGACGGTCCAGCATGCCTCTTTTTTGATGGATTCCTTTGGACTGCTGAGTAAATGGAGTAGGCAGGGCAGAGCGGAGCAGTTCAGAATCACCTGACGTAGAGCAGCACAACAGATTAGAAAACTGCTCCTTTTTGTCACTATGTGGACAACTTAGAATGTCAAAGGAGCTACACTACCTGGGTCTGAACGTCATCTCCAGTTACAATGTTCCCCACCGCTCTCAGTGCAGGGGACACCACTTTGTAATCACTGTGCCTGTGAATGTCCAAACACATGGATGTTATGCCCAAGTCAGTGGTAAAACAGATACCACAAGGTTTATTGCTGTTTATGTCTGTTCCTCACATGAGCAACTCCACCAGCCTGCGGCACACGCCTGAGTCAATAACTGTTTGGATTTTGTCGTTGGGTCCATCCGACAGATATGAAAGTGCCCAGCAGGCATCTGCAAGAACATCAGGATCACTGCTGAAGAGCAATCTGGAGAGCACGCTCAGACAGGGCGACACCTGTGAAGGAGGAACATTTGCTTGGTTAAGTATATGCATCATGTTTACGAAAGAAAAATGCTTGTTTAAACAAAGAGTGTGTTGTGTGTATGACTGAAATTTGATAACTATTCACTTGGAATGTGGTTTAACCAGAACCGGTGTGCAGACTCACCTTTGCAAAGTCCGGAGGGGGATTTTTCCCTCTGCATAGGTTGGACAGTGCCCACACGGCGTTCCGGGTGGTAGTGAGCCGATTTGATTTCGCAAGCAACCTGCAGAGATGAGGGAAAAAGAAAACTGATGCGCTGTGCAATCAGACCACTAGATGGCGGTCATGGGAAAGACTTATATAACAGACACTACAGCTGAAAAATGCCATAGCACAGTGAAACAAGCACACCATATCAAGTCACAAAACATGCACCAGCAATTTGAGAGTGGGAGTGGGGGTGGGGGGGGGGGATTGGAACTTAGGTAATGCAACTAAAGTTGCAACTAAACTCCCTCTTCTGTTTACGCAGTGTTAAAGTTTGAACTGTTAGTTTGGTCCAGTTAGACACGCCATCTGGATCCTATAAAGCACCTTTCTGCATGGCCAGTCATTCAATACACAGCTATGTATTTCTGACTAAATATTTTTGTCAAGCAGCATACAATATACACTACTGTCACTAACACAATTTCATTCCTACATTTTTCAAGCCAAATTAATGACAGCGGCTATGTCTATTAAAAATCTCAGCGGATCTGTGCCCACACTGTCGTTGAACCACAGAGAGCAGTTATCATGTATAAGTATGAAAAAGCTTTGTCATTAAATCATTCAAGTGATTCATTCAAAAATGCTGATTCATCCAGTAAATGAAACAAGTGAAGTATTTATGAATGAGTTATTGAACCATTAGTCTAGACTACTGAGCAGGTGTTTTCAGTGAACAGGCTGTAAAACTGTTGACTAAGTTCAGACACTCATGAAAAACTGATGCTGATTATCTGGGAAACATTCTCTAACAGCAGTCAAGTTGTCATTGTTTGTGTCAAACAAGCTGTGAATTTGTTGTAACATTAAAATAGGAGATCATGACTTATTCTGTGCTCGAAGTGATGCTCAGAGCTCCAGTGTTTTCCTCTGTGGGTGAATGAGGATGATGGTGAACAATTCCAGGATATGCTTTTTTTTCCATTTGTTGTTGCGTTAAATCTTACCCAGATACACTAGTGCTATTTTCTGATTGGCTACTGTGTAGCCTCTTTCTTTTTTTGATTGGCTGATAAGTGGCAGGCTACTCCAGGGGAGACGCGCTTGATTCCTGCCCGGCGCAGCGGCATATTAAATTATGAAAAATAGTTTTTCTGCGTGAGAAATACAATGTGTGGCGGGAGTGCAAGACAAAAGACCGAAATGAATGACTGTCACGCTCAGTGCGTTACACTTGAGAGCCCTGAAAAACTTTCAGAGTTGCTAACACGTTAAAACCAATAGGCAACAATACCAATTCCATTGCCAAAATGCGCGCGCAACTATTTGATCACGTGGGCTGTAAAAGGGTCTATACACTTCCTTAAAATCAACAAATATAAACAAATTCAATTGCAGTTTGGGGATGAGTAGAAGACACTCACTGTTGAAGAGAGGGCAAGATGCCACAGTTGAGGACGTAGTCTCTGCACTCTGCATTATCCCCAGCAATATTTCCTAATGCCCACACTGCCTGCAAAATCAGTTATACACAACATATCACTTTCATGGTGCTGTGGAGTTCTGATAAACCAGCTATTGGCTGAAAGGCATGACCTAGGTAACAATCTGCAAATGTCACCTGCTCTTGTACATCCTCATACTCTGAGTTGAGCAGCTCTATGAAGATGGGCACAGCCCCCGTCTCAATGACCACCTTGGTGTGTAGGAAGGTCCCTGAGGCAATGTTGGTCAGGGCCCAGGCTGCTTCAAACTGGTCAAAACAAGCAACAATAGCATCTTAAAACTTGGCTGTAATGGCAATTTATCTTTCAAAGGGCTTGTACTATGACATGTTCTTACCTGCAGAGTGCAGTTATCACTCCTTTTTAGGAATTCAACAAATCGGTTGACGACACCAGGTGTGAGGATAACCTCGTCAATGGGTGGATTGGGCTCTGAGGGAAATAAAGAACATCTTAATCTTTAAATCTTTAAACATCTGTCATCCTTGAATCTTTGAGACTTGGAAATAAAGACACCAACCTTTAGAGAGTAACTTTCTGAACTTTTGAGTGGCTATGAGCTGCTGGTCTGGATCCTCAGAGAACATCATTTGAATCATGTCTTGGGTTATAACTCCTTCCTGCACAGATTGACACAATAATGTTCATACTAGATGTGCTTTCTGCATTAAAAAAAAAAAACTATAAATGTACAAAATGTGCCAATAAATATGCCAATAAAGGTTTATATGTTACAAAAGATTTCCATTTCAAATAAATGCTGTTCTTTTTAATGTTCTATCCACAAAAGAATCCTGGAAAAAAAAAATTGTGTGTAAAATGTAAATGTGATTCCACAAAAATATTAAGAAGCGCAACTGTTTCAAACTCAACATTGGTATAATAAAAAAATGTTTTGAGCACCAAAATATAATAATCTAATAAATAAAAGACAGATTTTTGTTTAAAGTGCTGAATAGTCAATATGCTTAAAATTGTGACTAATAGTCGGCGCCGATGGCCTCATGGGCAGACATGTAGCGCCAATGCGCTTCGGGCAACCCGAGTTCGAGCCCCGGCTCCTGGTTCTTTCCTGATCCCATCCCCCTCTCACTCTACCACATCGGTCCCTGTCTAGTAACTGTCCTATCATAATAAAAGGTAAAAACGGCAAAAAAAAAAAAAAACGGCAAAAAAACAAAAGACTAATAAACAAGCATGGAAAAAATACTGGCACTTATGTCTGTTTTCTGTGAATTTTACAGTCTAATCATCTATGTAAGAGAACGAGTGTTTACATGGTGTTTGACAACAGTAGCTGGTGGTCTGTTGACTGGTTTACTTACACCTGATACAGGTACAGTGGAGCTGATATCAGGGTCTTGAATGGGGCATTCGAGCATAGACTCATCGCCAGGTGGTACACACACATTCCTCCTCTTGAACAGCTACAAAGAAGGTAGAACAATTTTACTTTGTTATTTACACAGAACTGATATGTTAAATAAACAAATCCAGTCATATAACCCTTCAATATATACACTTTTATTCCATAATGTGCAGTCAGTCGTTCATGAACACAACTGTAATGTAATGTGTTTGTATAATAATGAAGAAACAATGATGGCACACCTGCTCCTCCCTCTTCTGTTTACGCAGCTGTATCCCCTCCTCCTCTCTGCGTCTACGCATTTCCTGCGTGTTCAGGGCTTTATTCTTGTAGCTCTTCATTCGATAGTTTTCTTTGCCCGGGCTAGCCATCGCGTCTTCAGGTTAGAAAAAGGAACGTGGTCAGATGCACATTCTGATACTCAATTTCTGTGGCCTATTCTGCACATCAACTGTAAGCCTATAGCAATGCATACAAGATTCACAACTGGTTGAGCCAGTATGCAATTCTCCTCTTAATTTAAGCCAAATATCATGTGAAGACAAAAGGAATGGTTTATCTGAAAGCAATTATGGTTGTCAATACTAGGATTTCCTGTGTAACATCACTGAGTGCTAACTGACACTTTGCATGCTGAACTTCCTTTAATATCTGTTCAATGTTCTTGTTGTTCAGCTCCTTTGAGAAAACAGTTCAGAACAGTGTTGGATGTAATGCATTAATTAATTATTACTGTAAATGAAGTACTTTCCCCTAAAGTAAGGGATTACTCTTAATTTTTCTGTAATGTAATTACAGTTACTTCTGATGTAATTGCATTAAATACTATATAGACTATACATTAAACAATAGTGGATTTAACATCAAAATGTAACATCTAATGTTAAAATGTATGTTTTTAATGTCACTTTAAATAATAATTTAAGAATTTATATTATTTATTTAAAAGAATTAAAAGAGCAGTTTTATGCCTTTTCTTGTATTGTTGTTCAACTGGTCGAGGTTGATATGGGATTTAGAAAGGAATTAGTAATAAGTAATGCAATACTTATTAGAGAGAGAGTAATTACAGTAATCTTGCAGCTAGTAATTAAGTACTTTTTTTAGAGTAACATACCCAACACTGGTACAGAATTAAACACTTTAAATCAGTGTGAAAATTAAAGTTGTGATAGTCTTTTCTTCCTTATTGCAACATTTTCCATAAAACAACAACAACAAACAAACAAGAAATGTCCATTTTGATTTCATGGTCACTTAAACTCAGAAGCTTTTGCTGATATTACCAGTGGATTTGGCAAAAGAACATGTTTATATTTACAGTATCTTACACTCCATGAAGAATCTTTTAGTGGAGATGTCCAACAGTTTCATCCCTCAGCCCTTAATTGTGATTTTTGACCAGTTGTAGTAAAAAGCTTACTACTCCCAAACAGATTTTCCAAAACCAACAAGTTTTTCCTAAACAATTTAACTTTCTTACTTGAGTGGAACACAAAATGAGACATTATTGCAGAATGGAAGAAGTCTGAGTAACCATTTAGTTTCAATGTGTGGAAAAGGATGCAATGAAAATGAATGGTGACTGAGGCTGTCAGTCTCCACATCTTTTTTGTTCCACAGCAGAATAAAGAAAATCATATAGATCGGGATTGGAGCAACATGAAGACATGACAGCAGTGTCATTTTTAGGAGAAACTTTCAAGGTTCAAACCATACGTCGACATCTTCTCTACCTTCTACGTTAAACAGTCTGTTTACACAAATGCAGCACTTCGGGTCAGCTTGTTATGTATGGATAGGGGAGGACTGGACTAATACTACAAACACAATTTACCACACTACCCAAGTAAAAATGGTTCTCATTAATCGTATAAGCCTCAGTATCAGCACTGATCCCACAGTTTATTTGGCTCGTCAAAGAACTAAATGTTCCTGGTATTCATTATTTTCTGTAGCGCATTAGCAACTACTTAGTGTGCAATAGATGGACTGGTACAACCAAGACCACACAGGTCTCAAACCAGTCATGTAAAGCCACTAGCACACTTTTAATAAGTTAGAGGTTTATAAACACTCAATTCCAGCAGGCTTTTTCACTTTCATCCTAAACTGTGCTCTGTGCTAACATGCTAGCCGTGTTGTGCTAGCTTGGCATAAACGTCAAAAATAGTTAATTACTCTGTCTAAGCGCCCTGTTGCCTCATTCGCTCCACGAAAAGAAAACACATTTACATTATAGATAGTGTATTATTCTCACCCATTAGTCGTAGATTGGAGAGGGAAATGCTGGTCGTGTGTTTTTAAATTTCTCTCAAGACCCTCCCGAGTTCCTCCAGCTGAGGGCAATATGGCGTCGACTGGTGACGAGAACGTCACCTCCACTGCTGTTTCCGGTTTTCATGAGCGGCCTCATTCAATAAAATAAATGGAAAGTGAAACGGGTAATTCTTTAAGTCAACGTATCTACCTCTAAAAAGGTACGTCGCATATAAATGGTGGTTTTGAGATAGTTTTACAGTGGGTTTTTGTTGTTGTGCATGAAGTCAGTAGAAGAAGACATTTACATGTTATATGTGTTATTGTGTAGCAGCTTGATTGTCCAGTTTTGTTGACAAACGCATAATGTCGCGTCTTGATAAAATCCAGATTTCAGGTTAAGTAAGGTCATATAGCCGCATCTCAGAGTTTTAGCTGATAATGACATTTTAAATGCGTCGTTTACAAAAATTTTACCATGAAGCTAAGCATATCTGTCACGATTATGAGCTTCTGACTGTCGATTAATTGTAACACAAATAAATGCGATTATAATTTCCTTTATGGCTTTAAAAACAAACATTGCACAGGAGTAGAATTACGTGAATTATACATATTATATACAAATAATTGTTATTAATTGTATTTATATTAAAATATTAACAGACGTTTACCATATTTCTCTTTTTCCACCACTTTAGTCTTATTCCACTTGCCACTAAAGCTTTTTAAAACAAACAAACAAAATGAATATTTCATATTTTATAGTATATAGTATTTTATATATTAATTAAGGTTAAAATTGTATTGAATATGACTATGCTGTTATGTTTGATATTTTTATGTCATTCCTTCATTTTCTATTGTAATATTAGTGCAGTATGATTAAACCCACAATGATTCATTTCTAAGGAAGAAACATTAAAATAATTGTGACAGGTCTGTACTGTTGTAAAATAAGAATAAATGAATAATTGATATCCTTTAGACAGTGTAAGAAGCTTTCAGGATCTTATCATTTTGATTGTTTTTGTTTTTTTGTTTGTTTGTTTTTTGTCTTGATGGCAGTGGTTGTAAATTTGCCCCAATTTTATTGTACTAACAAATCCTGTAGTAACTATGAAAATTTGTCTGAAACTATTCTTCCGTTCGTTTCATCCAGCCTTGTGATGCCTGTGTGTGACATCTGCTGTGAAGAGCTCCCATCTGAAGCAGAGATGAGAACCCATCTCCTCTTGGGTCACATGGAGAATGTAATAGCCTGCCCGTTCTGCTCTTTGTCCGGGGTCTCGTACGATGAGCTAAGCTTCCACATCAACACCGCACACATAGAAAAAGACTGCAAGGACATGAATGCGACAGTGGTTGACAGTGGACAGCAAATCTCAAATGAATGGATTGCTAAAAGTCAGATTTCTCCAAGGACTTCCAGTGTGAAAAATACGTACAAGGTATCTCAAGCCTCACCCCTGTCATCTAGTCACCCTTCATCCTTTCGGGTAAACGGGATGACCAGCCTGATTACAGGGACCACTCTTTCTCAGGAAACCTCGACCAGCTTGAAGAGTTCACCACCTGCAGCAGCCACAGTGAGTGGTGCGATAAAACTAGACAGAACTACACAAACACCCAGCACTATCCCCAGAAGAGAGAGAGAAGGCAGCCATCGAAAATCAAAGCAGAAGCGCTTGTCCTCACCTATTAAAGGTGCTCTTCACTTTACAACATAAAACTGATTTTACATTAAGCAATGGGCTAATACTTTTCCCTTTGTGTATTGCAGAAGGGAACTTTCCATGTCCAATGTGCAGTTTGGTCTGCAATGACTGCTTTATTCTGCAGGAGCATGTTGAGCTTCATTTACAGGACCAAGATGTGACTGAAGGTGTCTTACCTCAAAACATCAAGAATATTTGCATGTTTACAAAGTAAAGAATTTGTTTATTTGACCCTCTTTTTATCACTAACTGTCTATGATTGAAATCTGATATGGTTTGCCATCTTAAGGTGCTGGTCCTGATGTTGGCACTTCAACAGAAGCATCTACAAGCAATGGTAGATCAGGTGAGTTAGCAAGGATCTGGCAGCTCGGCTCATTCAAAAAGTGAATGGCCAAACTAACCTGTAACTGTATAATTGGAATCTCCAGGTGTGATGCGTTATGAGTGTCCAATGTGTTCTTTGAGCTGTTCCAACAGCACCTCCCTGCAGGAGCATTTTGAGCTCCACCTGGAATATGGCTCAGCATCTACAACAGGTATGTGGATATTATTAAGTATGCAAATGCATATGAACTTCTGGAATTGTTTGTTAGAGTTACAGCTTAAGTTCTGTAGGTTGTCTTCACAAGTATAATGCATAAAGACTCAACAATGAATCAACATGAAATCTTTGTAGCTATTGGCACAGAAAAACTTTGGTTTCTTTAAACTTCTGACTTGACGCTCCGTTTGGTTTGGGTGTTTTGAGGGCATTCATCTGGAGACCTGACTCTGGCCAGGAAGCTTCAGGAGGAAGAGGAGCAAAAGTGGAGGGAGGCAGAGAGCAGACGGGAAGTTGAGGACTTTAAGAAGCTCCAGGTAAGCTACAGGCAACTTCACTATGAGAATTCAAGGAAATGTGCACCCAAAAAATGTACATTCTGTCATTTACTCACCCTCATGTCCACCCACCACAAAAAGACTTTATGTGAATTTTAGAAGCAGTTTGGGCTCGATAACAGTGGTGGTTATCGCAAGCAAATGGAAAGGAATATGGAGAGGGCTGTGTCTCGAGGTCAGATGGTTCCCGCAGAGTTCCACAGGAAAAGAGCAGAGATGCTTGAATCTCTAGCCTCCGGGGTGGATGATGGCAGAAGCAAAACATCAGGTCTGATTGGGAATGCATCGTTGCTATACCAATACCAGTAATCTTCACATATTTGGTCCAGCTAGTGAATTATAAGACTGAAAATCTGTCCAGTTCTGTATCTTTATAAATGACTTAAATTTTCAGTACAGTCTCTTATGCTCACCAAGACTGCATTTATTTGATGAAAATTAAAATTTAAAATTGAATTAAAAAAAATTAAATATTTTAAATAACTTTTATTTTCTAAAATGTAATTTATTACTCCATTCATTCTAATATTCTGATTTGGTGCTCAAGAAAGATTTCTTCTTATTATAACAGTTGTGCTACTTAATATTTATATATATATATATATATATCTATATATATATATATATATATATATATATATATATATATATATATATATATATATATATATATATATATATCACACACACACACACACACACACACACAGTGCCCTCCATAAGTATTGGAACAGCAAAGACAAAATTGAGCTATTAGCTGTGGTGTCAAGACATCTATAAATATGATTAAAAGATTAATATGAGGCAGAAGTACAGAATGTCACATTTTATTATTGGCTGTTTCAACACAAAATGTTTTACCAACTAAGAAGTACACTTTTAGAGTTTCATCCCTCTGCCTAATGTGAGCATAAGTATTGGGACGGTTTAATTTAAAGCAAATGTAAGCTAATATTTAATTGCAAATCCCTTGCAAGCAATCACAGGAGCGAGTCTGTGACCCAAAGACATCACCAGACTCTTGGTTTCACACTTTTGAAATGCTTTTCCAGGCCTTTAATGTGGCCATTTTCAATGGTTGCTTGTTTTGGGGAGTTTCTGCCTTTAGTCTCCTCTTCAGCTGGTGAAATGCTTGTTCAATAGGATTTAAATCTGGAGACTGACTTGGCCAATCTAAGACCCAAAATTGACTTTCCTATTTTCGGCACTGATCAGATGTTTGATCTTGATGTGTCTCCTGGGAACAGCAGATTGTGAGACCATCACCCCAGCTTTCTGAAGGTTGCTGGTGATTTTACTGAGAGTTTTTTTTTTTTTTTGTTATTTATTTATTTATTTATTTTTTTATAGTTTTTTTTGTCATAGCCCTTGTCATTTGTCTGTCATCAACTGCTGTTGATTTTCTCACCTGACCTGATTGTTGTCGGTTGATGAAGCTTGCCAGTGGTATCTATCTTTTACAGGACATTCCAAACTGGTACATTCCAAGTCAATCTCCAGATTTAAATCTTATTATATGCATTTCACCAGCTGAAGTTAAAGGCAGAAACTCCCCAAAACAAGCAACCATTGAAAATGGCCGCATCAAAGGCCTGGAAAAGCATTTCAAAGTGTGAAACCAAGAGTCTGGTGAGGTCTTTGGGTCACAGACTCGCTCCTGTGATTGCTTGCAAGGGATTTGCAATTAAATATTAGCTTACATTTGCTTTAAGTTAAATCGTCCCAAAACTTGAAACTCTAAAAGTGTTGTACTTCTTAGGTGGTAAAACATTTTGTGTTGAAACAGCCAATAATGAAATGTGACATTCTGTACTTCTGCCTCATATTAATCCTTTAATCATATTTATAGATGTCTTGACACCACAGCTAACAGAGCAATTTTGTCTTTACTGTTCCAATACTTATGGAGGGCACTGTGTGTGTGTGTGTGTGTGTGTGTGTGTGTGTGTGTGTGTGTGTGTGTGTGTGTGTGTGTGTGTGTGTGTGTGTGTGTGTGTGTGTGTGTGTGTGTGTGTGTGTGTGTGTGTATAATATATGTCCAAATTGGGCCCAATTAGCCATTTTCTCTCCCCGGTGTCATGTGTGTTACAAGGTCTCAGGTGTGAATGGGGAGCAGGTTTGTTAAATTTGGTGTTATCGCTCTCACTCTCTCATACTGGTCATTGGAAGTTCAACATGGCACCTCATGGCAAAGAACTCTCTGAGGATCTGAAAAAAAGAATTGTTGCTCTACATAAAGATGGCGTAGGCTATAAGAAGATTGCCAAGACCCTGAAATTGAGCTGCAGCACGGTGGTCAAGACCATACAGCGGTTTAACTGGACAGGTTCCACTCAGAACATGCATCGCCATGGTCGACCAAAGAAATTGAGTGCACGTGCTCAGCATTATATCCAGAGGTTGTGTTTGGGAAATGGATATATGAGTGCTGCCAGCATTGCTGCAGAGGCTGAAGGGGTGGGGGGGTCAGCCTGTCAGTGCTCAGACCATACGCCGCACACTGCATCAAATTGGTCTGCATGGCTGTTGTCCCAGAAGGAAGTCTCTTCTAAAGATGATGCACAAGAAAGCCTGCAAACAGTTTGCTGAAGACAAGCAGACTAAGGTCATTGATTACTGAAACCATGTCCTGAGGTCTGATGAGACCAAGATAAACTTATTTGGTTCAGATGGTGTCAAGCGTGTGTGGCGGCAACCAGGTGAGGAGTTTCTAGGAGTTTCTTCAAGTGTTTCTAGACTACAGTCAATCATGGTGGTGGGAGGGTCATGGTCTGGGGCTGCTGGCACCGGGGAGCTACAGTTCATTGAGGGAACCATGAATGAGCATAGCATGATCCCCTCCCTTCAGAGACTGGGCTGCAGGGCAGTATTCCAACATGATAACGACCCCAAACACACCTCCAAGACGACCACTGCCTTGCTAAAGAAGCTGAGGGTAAAGGTGATGGACTGGCCAAACATGTCTCCAGACCTAAACCCTATTGAGCATCTGTGGGGCATCCTCAAACGGAAGGTGGAGGAGCGCAAGGTCTCTAACATCCACCAGCTCCGTGATGTCGTCATGGAGGAGTGGAAGAGGACTCCAGTGGCAACCTGTGAAGCTCTGGTGAACTCCATGCCCAAGAGGGTTAAAGCAGTGCTGGAAAATAATGGTGGCCACACAAAATATTGACACTTTGGGCCCAATTTGGACATTTTCACTTAGGGGTGTACTCACTTTTGTGGCCAGCGGTTTAGACATTAATGGCTGTGTGTTGAGTTATTTTGAGGGGACAGCAAATTTACACTGTTATTCAAGCTGTACACTCACTACTTTACATTGTAGCAAAGTGTCATTTCTGTTGTCACATGAAAAGATAAAGATATTTTCAAAAATGTGAGGGGTGTACTCACTTCTGTGAGATACTGTTGTAATATTGTTAAATTCTACAGAAACCTGTATAAAATAAAAATGCATAAAACCACTGAAGGTTTAGACTTAACTGGTTAACTTTTTTTCTGTTTCAGGACTTATGGAAGCTCTGTATAGGTACTACCAGAAGGATGCCTCTGACTGTGCGCATGTGTGGCTCTGTGCTGAGACTGATCACTTCTCTTCTTCGGAGGGAGACAAAGGTTGGGGATGCGGCTACAGAAACTTCCAGATGCTTCTTTCATCTTTGCACAGGATGGAGCCGCATAGCCTTTTACCTGGTAGAACATCAGCAACATCATGTTATTCTCTTAGCTCCTTGTTGAAAAGTACCTATCATAAATGTTCCTTCAGTTTCAGTTCCCAGTATTCCGAGAGTACAGGCCCTAATCGAGGAGGCGTGGGCTCAAGGTGCAGATCCTCAGGGTGCTTCACACTTCAAACATCGGCTGCAGGGGACACGGGCTTGGATAGGAGCTACAGAAATCTATGCAGTTCTCACCTCCCTTAGTGTGAAGTACATATTGATACCCCAAGTTTACATTCACATATACACTACCATTCAAAAGTTTGGGGTCACTAAGATTTTTGTTTTGAAAGAAATGAATACTTTTATTCAACAAGGGTGCATTAAATTGACAGTAAAGACTTCTTATGTATTGCTGTTTCTTAAAGAAATTTTTTTCAACTTTGATAATAAGTTTCTTGAGCACCAAATCAGTATATTAGAATGATTTCTGTAGGATCATGTGACAATGAAGGCTGCAGTAAAAGCTGCTGAAAATTCAGATTTAAAATATATTACAATAAAAAACTTTTTTTTTTTTTTAAATTGTAGAAATGTTTCAATATTATTGTTTTGACTGTGTTTTGACTGAATGATGGCATTATTAGTGAGCACATGAGACTTATTTTAAAAAACATAAAAAATCCTTCTGACTCTAAACTTTTGAACAGTAGAGTACATTTATATCTAAATAATATTAATTTCATATATTAACTTTCTTTGATATTTTTAGAGCCCGAATTGTGGATTTTCACAAGCCCACTGGCCCAGGAGAGACACACCTCAGAATGTTTGAGTGGGTAAAACAATATTTCTCACATTCTGCCAGTAGGAGTGCAAGACTGCTGCCCAAAGTAGTACAGACAACTTTACCACCTATATACCTCCAGCACCAAGGTATTTCAAGACTCAGGTTTCTCTTGTAAACTGCTTTAATCAGAATAAAGTGAATGTATTGTCCCTCATGAAACTCAAGATAGTATTGACCTCACAGAAAAAGAATAGACTTTGTAAGATGAGGTACGTGTTGTTCTGTCTTTATGATCAGGCCACAGTCGCTCAATCGTAGGAGTAGAACAGAAAGTAAATGGCAACCTGTCCCTGCTCCTCTTTGATCCGGCGTTTGCACCTGGGGAAATGAGGAGAGTGCTGTCGCAAGATACAGCAGCTTCTATGGTACGCCGTATACGCAAATTCCCCAGTGGCCTAAAACACAGACAATATCAAGTGGTCGCCGTAGAAGGGGTGCTAACACCTGAAGAGAAACAGGTAATTTAGATCTACAGCTTTAAGAATTCATTGCTTTAGTTATTTATTTGGGCATCATAACCTTTGAAGTGCACTATTATTTGTTTATTTTATTCATTTACTCTGAATTTCAGTAATGTATTTCATCTAGATATTTTTGTATGGGCAGTCTAAACTGAATGCCGTGTTTGTTTTTCAGAGCCGCATTCTTAATTCAAGGACACTATGTGCTGAGAAAATTCCTTGATGCAATTATGCTTATCTGCTGACTGTATATCTACTGTAGTTCCTGCTACTTTTATCTACCATTCTCTTGAAACAAACTAATAAAACACTGTGTTTTTGTATAAATGTCAATAAACCATAATAAATATAGTTTTATTTTACTAGCTACACAATAAGTCAGTTATTATTGACATAATGTGTGAATCTTCAGATTTTGATTCATTGAATGATTAGTTCATTTTGTCTTTCAACTACAGTTGTATGCACATGGTATCCATTGTTGAACCTATCAGTGGCCTTACGCACTCACAATCACCCCAGAGCAGCGGTGTAGTCTAGGGTCAGCCTGTCAGTGCTCAGAGCATAAGCCGCACACTTCATCAAATTGGTCTGCATGGCTGTCATCCCAGAAGGAAGTCTCTTTGTGACACCTCCATAAAAGAGAAAACATTTTTCAATTAATGTTTTGGTGATTATTTATTTGTTTATATTTTTGTATGTAAACCATTTTCTGCAGAAGAAAGTGATGAGGAGGCACAACCCATTGTGAATCCCATAGGAAATGAGATGGGAAGAATAGATTCTGAAATATCAAACCTCTCTCAATCTGTCCAAGAATTACGCGTTGAAATTAAAAGATGGTCTTCAAACTTCCAGTGAAAGTGCAGTAAACCGTGAAGCTGTATTCAGAGATGCTGTAAATCAACGCTTTGATGACATTGAAATTTTCATGCAAAGATCTTTGGCTAAGCTAGAGAAAGGTGTTATAGATTGTCTTCAAAGAAGGGATAAACAGTGGCGAAAGGAAGATGACCGTATCAGGTGTAGCAAATTAGCTCAAAATAAATATGAATAATTAATCATAACTAGTTATAATTAATTATTAATATTTTAATCAGTTAATAAAATTAACTGAATGTAATAAACTTAATATTACAATCAATTAACCTGTTGTTCAATGAACACACAGTGTTAATTGTTTATTAATTCTAAGAAATGTTCATTTCCAGGTTATGGGAAATAACAATCTTATTCTACTAAAAGCCTGTAGTCAGGACCGACATGAATAGGGACTCCCGTATATGAGCGCAAAACACGGACAACCTTACGTGTGACATGAACAAGACTTTATTAACTAGACTAAACACTTAAACTACTCTAATATTCACACACATACATGCATACAGTTTACCAAGAGAGAGAGAGAGCTAGAGCAGAGTACAGGAAGCAAGAGGCTACATCATTGTTGGACATTTCAGCAGATCAACAGCCTTGAGCAAACCATCAGTTTAGTTTTAACAGGCCCTTCTTTAAAAGGGGTAAGGATACTCAATGTATCCGATAATGAGACTAAGTTTGATACTTGCATGTCTCTCCAAGATGAATTAAAACGGTCCTGATGCAATTTGTGGAGGCTCCCGTTGAATCTTTGCTGATATTGTCTTGATGAAAGAGAACCAGTTGGATTCAGAGGATCTTTGGTGAATGGAAGGTCTAGGCTGAGGCCTGGCACAAGCTTGGGGTTCCTTAGAAGCTTCTAGCTTCTTACAGCGTCATCTTGACGTCAGCATTCATCAGTAAAAGAAAAGAAGAGGAGGACGAGCAGGAAGAGAGGGGGTTCCTTGTTATCAGTGAATATAAGGGGTGACGATGTCACACCCTCTTGAGGTGTCTGAGCCAATAAGGAGTTCCCCTTTCAGAGGGAAGTTTTACGAGTCTTTGTTCTGTAGCAAGATATTAGCATAAGACACTGGATTGGATGAATGAGAGAATAACCTTCTAGATTCTTATAATACTAATGTGTCACAGAGTTAGTAACATGTAACATAAATGACCAAATAGGAAATGAAAGTTGGAGTCCGTAGATACCAAGCATGCTGCCAATGTGATCTCAGTTAACTATACATTTGCAACTATGGAACATAATTACCAAAATAGTTCAAAAGAGAGAATTAATACATAGAATAAAGCCTATAAAAGGAAAGTCATGAGATGGGAAACTTGGATACATGTTTATACATTTCCCAAGTGGTTATATAGAGAATACATAGGATTAAGAGAGTTTATTTGTCCTTCTCAGGAAGAATGAGTCACTAGTCTCTCCAGAATTCTTCTGGATCATAAAAGTACCATATAACTGTAACAGGACACCTAGGTTGGCCTGTGTGCTAGCAACATTGGGATGCTGGTTACAGTTTTAGGGGGATGAGTTCGGAGAACTTTGATAGTGAGAGTGAGTTTATGGGTAATTCATTAAATACAATGAATAATTGTGTGGCTGATTGGTCCAGACGTTACACAGGAAAACCAGTACTCCCATGACACATTTTTCTTTTGGGGCTGCTACCTCAGATAGTGAGAGAATGCATTCAACGATGCCCACAGCTTCCTATCCTAAACCCCCAATCAATTTAGAGTTCCCTAGTTTTGGAGAAACCAGTGATGTAGTGGAATTTGTGGAGCGGTGTGAAAATGTAACACTCCGACATAAGTCGGACACAGAACTTGTAGCCATCCTAAATGCTGTTCTCTCTGGACCGACCAGGAGTTGGTGGCTGGCAGAAAGAAATAAGGTCCATAACAGGGATGAGTTTAAAAAAGCATTCTTGGAAGCATTCCTTCCCACTGACTATCTCACTGAGGTAGAGGAACAACTTAAAGCTATGATGCGAGGTACTGAACAATGTATTAGAGATTTTGCTTATGATTATAGGGCATTATGCTTAAAGTGGAAGGCTGATATTCCTGAAGAAGAAGTGGTTAGAAGAATCCTAAATAATTGCAATCCTTCTCTGGCAGGAAGCCTAAGGGGTGCTGTGCATACAGTGGAGCAATTAGTCAAGGTTGGATCACTGGTGGAAAGAGACCTCAATTGCAAAAGAGATTACTGGGCTAAGGTAAACCAAATTAAAGCCAATGAAAAAGGGAAGAAAAATCCAACAGCCGTTATATTAATACCTGCAAACCCCTGTCTGGACCAACTCAACATCTTGCACTAGTTCAGTCGACCACTCCTCCATTGCTTCTAGTGGTTTTGGGAGTTTGTGGTAAGCAAGTGGAGGCTATTCTAGATACTGGCTCCACGTTTACCTTGATGCAGTGCCAGCTGTGGGAGGCATTGGCTGGACCAGGTGAGCCCATGAGACATTTTAATAGGACATTTGTGTTGGCTGATGGGAAGACACAGACCTCAGAAGGCAGAGTCACCATTACCTACGAGTGGCATGGGATGATGTGGACAGTTGACACTTATGTGATGGCAGACAAACAACTTGCATTTCCCCTTATATTAGGCTTGGATTTTTTTTGGTTCAAGCAGGAGTGCGATTAAATGTGGGGGAGAAAAATTATGAACTGTGTATCAATGGACGGAGGACTGTGTTTCCATTTCTCTGCCAGCCACTTGGAGGACCATTATGGAGCCAGCAGGAAGAGCAAGTTATCAATGTGTATATGGCTGTGCCCCTAGAGGCTGGAATGTCTGAGCCATTAAATGCTGTGGAATCACCATTAAAGTATGATCTAATAGTGTTATCCGGAGGTAGTAAAACAACTATTGCATGCATGGCCTTCTGTCTGTTCGGACAAGTTGGGAAGGACAAACCTGACCAGCCACCGGATTCTAACCACAGATAACATCCCAGTAAGGTGTAAAGCCTATCGAGTCTCACCGCTAAAGAAGGAAATCATTCAAGAAGAGATCCAAAAAATGATCCAAGGTGGCATCATTGAGTATTTGTGCCTAAACCCAATCAAAGCCTACGGTTCTGTGTTGACTATAGGCGTTTAAATGCCAAAACCCCTCAAGATGCTTATTCTATGCCCATCATCCATGATATTTTAGAATCTATGCATGGAGCACAATATTTTAGCACCCTTGATTTGAAATCAGGGTACTGGCAAGTGGAAATGGAGAAGAGTAGCCAGGAAAAGACTGCTTTCATCACCCCCTTTGGCCTATATAATTTTTTGACTATGCCTTTTGGGCTGAAAAATGCAGGAGCTACTTTCCAGAGGCTCATGGAGAGAGTGTTGCGGGAGTTGAGAGGCAGCATCTGTTTTACGTACATTGATGATATCATTGTATACTCTCCATCTAAACAGCAGCATCTTCAAGATCTTGAAGTGGTTTTAGGTAGACTCCATATGGCCAATTTGACCTTGAACTTGAAGAAGTGCCACTTTCTCAAGACTGAGCTAAGATTCTTGGGTCTCTTTCCATTCTCCTACTACTCGATCTCAGCTCAGCATTTGATACTATCTGTCACAAACTATTACTCTCCTGCCTTTTAGAAATAGGTGTCTCAGGTGCTGCACTATCCTGGTTCTCTTCCTATCTCATTCATAGACAGTACTACATCTCCATGCATAATTATAAATCTCCCACCGCTTTACACAGTCAGGGTG
Organism: Chanodichthys erythropterus; assembly: GCF_024489055.1. Taxonomy (NCBI): domain Eukaryota; kingdom Metazoa; phylum Chordata; class Actinopteri; order Cypriniformes; family Xenocyprididae; genus Chanodichthys; species Chanodichthys erythropterus. Next base: position 25,584,769 of record NC_090222.1, on the reverse strand, counting down.
TTCCCCAGGGCTCTGTTCTTGGGCCATTACTATTTATTACCTACATTCTGCCTCTTGGGCATATCATCCATCGTCATGGTTTTCACTATCACTGTTATGCTGATGATATTCAGATATATACTGCTTGCCAACCAGATTCTATTCACCAGACCACATCATTGTCTATCTGCGTTTCTGAGCTAAAGGCCTGGCTGAATTCCAATTTTCTCAGTTTGAATTTGAACAAAACTGAAATTTTAATCACTGGCCCCCCATCACTAACAAAAAATATAGTAAATGTTCCCAGTTTAAACCTAGATGCTACATCAATATTTCCATCTGCTACTGTCAGAAATTTAGGCGTCACTCTTGACCCTTCTCTGACATTGGATGTTTACATCAGTAAACTTTCCAAAGCTGCATTTTTCCAGCTTCGCCGTATAGCCCAGCTTCGTACTTATGTTTCACCAAAAGATGCTGAATCATTCGTGCATGCCTTTATTACATCACGTCTCGACTACTGTAATGTTCTCTTTGCCTGATTACCATTGCACTCTATTTCCCATTTACAATACATTCAAAACTCTGCTGCACGAATTTTAACCCACACTAAACGATCTGCTCATATTACCCCTATCTTATTTAAACTCCATTGGCTTCCTGTGTCCTCTCGCATAACTTACAAAATCCTTCTGCTTACCTTTAAATCACTCAACGGCCTTGCTCCTCCTTATCTCTCTGATTTACTGTCTCCTTACATTCCGCCTCGATCCCTTCGATCTTCAGGGTGTGCACTCCTTAGTACCCAGATTCAGTCTATCTTCAATGGGCGGCAGGTCATTTTCTGTCATTGCACCAAAACTATGGAACTCGATACCACAAGCACTAAGGACAATAATCTCACTTAAAACCTACTTGTTTACCCAATATTTCTGGTCATTACATGATCTCCAGCCACTCTCCTTTTCCTGTACAACTAGCTGTATTCTATGTAAGTATTTTTGTCTGTGTATTTATGAATCCATTATTCTTTGTTTTTCATTCATTACCACTATCATTTTTGTTGTCACCTCTACTATGTTACGTATCTCTGTTTTATGTATGTCCAATGATATGCAACTGCATTCATCTCTATCCTAGGACTGGACAACTGTCAATTGTCCACCTGATTGTAATATGATTGTTTTGTTCATGTGAATCAACTGTCTCTGTACAGTGTCCTTGAGCTTGGGAAAGGCGCTATATAAATTAAACATATTATTATTATTATTATAATGTAGTCTCAGGAAAAGGGGTGGAAGTGGATCCAGAAAAGACAGCTGCTATTACTAACTTTCCCGTTCCACATGATCTTCCTTCTTTGCAGAGGTTTTTGGGCCTTATTGGATGGTACCACAAATTCATTCCACATTTTGCTGAGCTTGCTGCCCCTTTGTATCATTTGCAGCGGAAAAATGTTGTGTGGGTATGGACCAAAGAGTGCCAGCAGAGTGTAGAGAGGTTGAAAGCAGCTCTGCGACAAGCGCCTGTGTTGACCCAACCAGAGCAGTGTCATTCCTTTCAAGTACAAACCGATGCTAGTGCTACTGGACTGGGAGCGGTACTTACACAGAAGATTGGTGAGGAAGAATTGGTTATCGCTTATGCCTCAAGGAGTCTAAGGAGAGGCGAACTAAACTATTTTACGTCCGAGAAAGAGTGCCTGGCTGTGGTGTGGGCAGTAGAAAAATGGCACCACTACCTCGAGGGGGTACCCTTTGTAGTATATACTGACCATGCAGCATTGTCCTGGGCCTTTAACGCTCCAAAGGTCGTGGTGCTATTTTTCTACTGCCCACACCACAGCCAGGCACTCTTTCCCGGACATAGAATAGTTTAGTTCGCCTCCCCTTAGACTCCTTGAGGCATAAGCGATAACCAAGTTTACATTCACACATACACTACCATTCAAAAGTTTGGGGTCACTAAGATTTTTGTTTTGAAAGAAATGAATACTTTTATTCAACAAGGGTGCATTAAATTGACAGTAAAGACTTCTTATGTATTGCTGTTTCTTAAAGAAAATTGTTTACAACTTTGATAAGAATAAATGTTTCTTGAGCACCAAATCAGCATATTAGAATGATTTCTGAAGGATCATGTGACAATGAAGGCTGGAGTAAAGGCTGCTGAAAATTCAGATTTGACATTACATGTTAAAATATATTACAATAAAAAACTTTTTTTTAAATTGTAGAAATATTTTTCAATATTATTGTTTTGACTGTGTTTTGACTGAATGACTGCATTA